>NW_028118821.1:0-158911 GCF_965113315.1 Podarcis vaucheri
CCCGGGGTCACAATTTCAGCAAAATCTGAAATTCTCCAATTTTCTCAAAATGGTGCCAAACTGTTGCAAATTCTCCCCTGAAAGATTTGGCGGTGGAAACAAAAGCATTTTTGTCATAGGAAATGAAATAAGCCCTAGAAGACAAAACCTGTGGAAAAAAATTGTTCTAAGCCCCGGGGTCACAATTTCAGCAAAAATCTGAAATTCTCCAATTCTCTCAAAAATGGTGCCAAACTGTTGCAAATTCTCCCCTGAAAGGTTTGGCGGTGGAAAGAGAAGGATTTTTATCATAGGAAATGAAATCAGCCCTCAACAACATAACCTGTGGGAAAAAAAAATTCTAAGCCCCGGGGTCACAATTTCAGCAAAAATCTGAAATTCTCCAGTTCACTCAAAAATGGTGCCAAACTGTTGCAAATTATCCCCTGAAAGGTTTTGTTGTGGAAACAGAAGGCTTTTTGTCATAGGAAATGAAATCAGCCCTCCTGAACTTTACCTGTAAAAAAAAAAATTTCTAAGCCCCGGGGTCACAATTTCAGCAAAAATCTGAAATTCTCCAATTTTCTCAAAAATGTTGCCAAACCTTAGCAAATTCTCCCCTGAAAGATTTGGCGGTGGAAACAAAAGCATTTTTGTCATAGGAAATGAAATAAGCCCTCGAAGACAAAACCTGTGGAAAAAATTTTTTCTAAGCCCCGGGGTCACAATTTCAGCAAAAATCTGAAATTCTCCAATTCTCTCAAAAATGGTGCCAAACTCTTGCAAATTATCCCCTGAAAGGTTTGGCGGTGTAAACAGAAGGCTTGTTGTCATAGGAAATGAAATCAGCCCCTCAACAACATAACCTGTGAAAAAAAAAATTCTAAGCCCCGGGGTCACAATTTCAGCAAAAATCTGAAATTCTCCAGTTCACTCAAAAATGGTGCCAAACTGTTGCAAATTATTCCCTGAAAGGTTTTGTGGTGGAAACAGAAGGCTTTTTGTCATAGGAAATGAAATGAGCCTCGAGAACTTTACCTGTGAAAAAAAAATTTCTAAGCCCCGGGGTCACAATTTCAGCAAAAATCTGAAATTCTCCAGTTCACTCAAAAATGGTGCCAAACTGTTGCAAATTATCCCCTGAAAGGTTTGGAGGTGGAAACAGAAGGCTTTTTGTCATAGGAAATTAAATCAGCCCTCGAGAACTTTACCTGTGAAAAAAAAAATTTCTAAGCCCCGGGTCACAATTTCAGCAAAAATCTGAAATCCTCCAATTCTCTCAAAAATGGTGCCAAACTCTTGCAAATTCTCCCATGAAAGGTTTGGCGGTGGAAACAGAAGCCTTTTTGTCATAGGAAATGAAATCAGCACTCAACAGCATAACCTGTGAAAAAAAAATTTGTAAGCCCCGGGGTCACAATTTCAGCAAAAATCTGAAATTCTCCAGTTCACTCAAAAATGATGCCAAACTGTTGCAAATTATCCCCTGAAAGCTTTGGTGGTGGAAACAGAAGGCTTTTTGTCATAGGAAATGAAATCAGCCCTCGAGAACTTTTACCTGTGAAAACAAATTTTCTAAGCCCCGGGGTCACAATTTCAGCAAAAATCTGAAATCCTCCAATTCTCTCAAAAATGGTGCCAAACTGTTGCAAATTCTCCCATGAAAGGTTTTGCGGTGGAAACAGAAGCCTTTTTGTCATAGGAAATGAAATCAGCCCTCGAAGACAAAACCTGTGAAAAAAAAAAATTTCTAAGCCCCGGGGTCACAATTTCAACAAAATCTGAAATTCTCCAATTCTCTCAAAAATGGTGCCAAACTGTTGCAAATTCTTCCCTGAAAGATTTGGCGGTGGAAACAAAAGCATTTTTGTCATAGGAAATGAAATCAGCCCTCGAAGACAAAACCTGTGGAAAAAAAATTTCTAAGCCCCGGGGTCACAATTTCAGGAAAAATCTGAAATTCTCCAATTCTCTCAAAAATGGTGCCAAACTCTTGCAAATTCTCCCCTGAAAGGTTTGGCGGTGGAAACAGAAGGATTTTTATCATAGGAAATGAAATCAGCCCTCAACAACATAACCTGTGAAAAAAAAATTCTCCCTGAAAGATTTGGCGGTGGAAACAAAAGCATTTTTGTCATAGGAAATGAAATCAGCCCTCGAAGACAAAACCTGTGAAAAAAAAAATTTCTAAGCCCCGGGGTCACAATTTCAGCAAAATCTGAAATTCTCCAGTTCACTCAAAAATGGTGCCAAACTGTTGCAAATTGTCCCCTGAAAGGTTTGGCGGTGGAAACAAAAGGCTTTTTGTCATAGGAAATGAAATCAGCCCTCGAGAACTTTACCTGTGAAAAAAAATTTTTCTAAGCCCCGCGGTCACAATTTCAGCAAAAATCTGAAATTCTCCAATTCTCTCAAAAATGGTGCCAAACTGTTGCAAATTCTCCCCTGAAAAATTTGGCGGTGGAAACAAAAGCATTTTTGTCATAGGAAATGAAATCAGCCCTCGAAGACAAAACCTGTGAAAAAAAAAATTCTAAGCCCCGGGGTCACAATTTCAGCAAAAATCTGAAATTCTCCAATTCTCTCAAAAATGGTACCAAACTGTTGCAAATTCTCCCATGAAAGGTTTGGCGCTGGAAACAGAAGGATTTTTATCATAGGAAATGAAATCAGCCCTCAACAACATAACCTGTGAAAAAAAAATTTCTAAGCCCCGGGGTCACAATTTCAGCAAAAATCTGAAATTCTCCAATTCTCTCAAAAATGGTGCCAAACTCTTGCAAATTCTCCCCTGAAAGGTTTGGCGGTGGAAACAGAAGGCTTTTTGTCATAGGAAATGAAATCAGCCCTCGAAGACAAAACCTGTGAAAAAAAAAATTTTTTAAGCCCCGGGGTCACAATTTCAGCAAAAATCTGAAATTCTCCAATTCTCTCAAAAATGGTGCCAAACTGTTGCAAATTCTCCCGTGAAAGGTTTGGCGGTGGAAAAAGAAGGCTTTTTGTCATAGGAAATGAAATCAGCCCTCGAGAACTTTACCTGTGTAAAAAAAAATTTCTAAGCCCCGGGGTCACAATTTCAGCAAAAACCTGAAATTCTCCAATTCTCTCAAAAATGGTGCCAAACTCTTGCAAATTATCCCCTGAAAGGTTTGGCGGTGGAAAAAGAAGGCTTTTTGTCATAGGAAATGAAATCAGCCCTCGAGAACTTTACCTGTGAAAAAAAAAATTTCTAAGCCCCGGGGTCACAATTTCAGCAAAAATCTGAAATTCTCCAATTCTCTCAA
Organism: Podarcis vaucheri; assembly: GCF_965113315.1. Taxonomy (NCBI): domain Eukaryota; kingdom Metazoa; phylum Chordata; class Lepidosauria; order Squamata; family Lacertidae; genus Podarcis; species Podarcis vaucheri. The sequence goes on from NW_028118821.1 coordinate 3,264, forward strand.
AAATGGTGCCAAACTGTTGCAAATTCTCCCATGAAAGGTTTGGCGGTGGAAACAGAAGCCTTTTTGTCATAGGAAATGAAATCAGCCCTCAAAGACAAAACCTGTGAAAAAAAATTTTCTAAGCCCCAGGGTCACAATTTCAGCAAAAATCTGAAATTCTCCAGTTCACTCAAAAATGGTGCCAAACTGTTGCAAATTATCCCCTGAAAGGTTTGGCGGTGGAAACAGAAGGCTTTTTGTCATAGGAAATGAAATCAGCCCTCGAGAACTTTACCTGTGAAAAAAAAATTCTAAGCCCCGGGGTCACAATTTCAGCAAAAATCCGAAATTCTCCAATTCTCTCAAAAATGGTGCCAAACTCTTGCAAATTATCCCCTGAAAGGTTTGGCGGTGGAAACAAAAACATTTTTGTCATAGGAAATGAAATCAGCCCTCGAAGACAAAACCTGTGAAAAAAAAATTTTCTAAGCCCCGGGGTCACAATTTCAGCAAAAATCTGAAATTCTCCCGTTCACTCAAAAATGGTGCCAAACTCTTGCAAATTATCCCCTGAAAGGTTTGGCGGTGGAAACAGAAGGCTTTTTGTCATAGGAAATGAAATCAGCCCTCGAGAACTTTACCTGTGAAAAAAAAAATTCTAAGCCCCGGGTCACAATTTCAGCAAAAATCCGAAATTCTCCAATTCTCTCAAAATTTGTGCCAAACTCTTGCAAATTATCCCTGAAAGGTTTGGCGGTGGAAACAGAAGGCTTTTTGTCATAGGAAATGAAATCAGCCCTCGAGAACTTTACCTGTGTAAAAAAAAATTTCTAAGCCCCGGGGTCACAATTTCAGCAAAAATCCGAAATCTCCAATTCTCTCAAAAATGGTGCCAAACTCTTGCAAATTATCCCCTGAAAGGTTTGGCGGTGGAAACAGAAGGCTTTTTGTCATAGGAAATGAAATCAGCCCTCGAGAACTTTACCTGTGAAAAAAAAATTTCTAAGCCCCGGGGTCACAATTTCAGCAAAAATCTGAAATTCTCCAATTTTCTCAAAAATGGTGCCAAACTGTTGCAAATTATCCCCTGAAAGGTTTTGTGGTGGAAACAGAAGGCTTTTTGTCATAGGAAATGAAATCAGCCCTCGAAGACAAAACCTGTGAAAAAAAAATTTCTAAGCCCCGGGGTCACAATTTCAGCAAAAATCTGAAATTCTCCAATTCTCTCAAAAATGGTACCAAACTGTTGCAAATTCTCCCATGAAAGGTTTGGCGGTGGAAACAGAAGGATTTTTTATCATAGGAAATGAAATCAGCCCTCAACAGCATAACCTGTGGAAAAAAAATTTCTAAGCCCCGGGGTCACAATTTCAGCAAAAATCTGAAATTCTCCAATTCTCTCAAAAATGGTACCAAACTGTTGCAAATTCTCCCCTGAAAGGTTTGGCGGTGGAAAGAGGATTTTTATCATAGGAAATGAAATCAGCCCTCAACAACATAACCTGTGGAAAAAAAATTCTAAGCCCCGGGGTCACAATTTCAGCAAAAATCTGAAATTCTCCAGTTCACTCAAAATGGTGCCAAACTGTTGCAAATTATTCCCTGAAAGGTTTTGTGGTGGAAACAGAAGGCTTTTTGTCATAGGAAATGAAATGAGCCCTCGAGAACTTTACCTGTGAAAAAAAAATTTCTAAGCCCCGGGGTCACAATTTCAGCAAAAATCTGAAATTCTCCAATTTTCTCAAAATGGTGCCAAACTGTTGCAAATTATCCCCTGAAAGGTTTTGTGGTGGAAACAGAAGGCTTTTTGTCATAGGAAATGAAATCAGCCCTCGAAGACAAAACCTGTGAAAAAAAAATTTCTAAGCCCCGGGGTCACAATTTCAGCAAAAATCTGAATTCTCCCAATTCTCTCAAAAATGGTACCAAACTGTTGCAAATTCTCCCATGAAAGGTTTGGCGGTGGAAACAGAAGGATTTTTATCATAGGAAATGAAATCAGCCCTCAACAGCATAACCTGTGAAAAAAAAATTTCTAAGCCCCGGGGTCACAATTTCAGCAAAAATCTGAAATTCTCCAGTTCACTCAAAAATGGTGCCAAACTGTTGCAAATTATCCCCTGAAAGGTTTGGAGGTAGAAACAGAAGGCTTTTTGTCATAGGAAATGAAATCAGCCCTCGAGAACTTTACCTGTGAAAAAAAAAATTTCTAAGCCCCGGGGTCACAATTTCAGCAAAAATCTGAAATCCTCCAATTCTCTCAAAAATGGTGCCAAACTCTTGCAAATTCTCCCATGAAAGGTTTGGCGGTGGAAACAGAAGCCTTTTTGTCATAGGAAATGAAATCAGCCCTCAACAGCATAACCTGTGAAAAAAAAATTTCTAAGCCCCGGGGTCACAATTTCAGCAAAAATCTGAAATTCTCCAGTTCACTCAAAAATGATGCCAAACTGTTGCAAATTATCCCCTGAAAGCTTTGGTGGTGGAAACAGAAGGCTTTTTGTCATAGGAAATGAAATCAGCCCTCGAGAACTTTACCTGTGAAAAAAAAATTTTCTAAGCCCCGGGGTCACAATTTCAGCAAAAATCTGAAATCCTCCAATTCTCTCAAAAATGGTGCCAAACTGTTGCAAATTCTCCCATGAAAGGTTTTGCGGTGGAAACAGAAGCCTTTTTGTCATAGGAAATGAAATCAGCCCTCGAAGACAAAACCTGTGAAAAAAAAAAATTTCTAAGCCCCGGGGTCACAATTTCAACAAAAATCTGAAATTCTCCAATTCTCTCAAAAATGGTGCCAAACTCTTGCAAATTATCCCCTGAAAGGTTTGGCGGTGGAAACAGAAGGCTTTTTGTCATAGGAAATGAAATCAGCCCTCGAAGACAAAACCTGTGTAAAAAAAAATTTCTAAGCCCCGGGGTCACAATTTCAGCAAAAATCCGAAATTCTCCAGTTCACTCAAAAATGGTGCCAAACTCTTGCAAATTCTCCCCTGAAAGGTTTGGCGGTGGAAACAGAAGGCTTTTTGTCATAGGAAATGAAATCAGCCCTCGAAGACAAAACCTGTGAAAAAAAAATTTCTAAGCCCCGGGGTCACAATTTCAGCAAAAATCTGAAATTCTCCAGTTCACTCAAAAATGGTGCCAAACTGTTGCAAATTATCCCCTGAAAGGTTTTGTTGTGGAAACAGAAGGCTTTTTGTCATAGGAAATGAAATCAGCCCTCCTGAACTTTACCTGTAAAAAAAAAAATTTCTAAGCCCCGGGGTCACAATTTCAGCAAAAATCTGAAATTCTCCAATTTTCTCAAAAATGTTGCCAAACCTTAGCAAATTCTCCCCTGAAAGATTTGGCGGTGGAAACAAAAGCATTTTTGTCATAGGAAATGAAATAAGCCCTCGAAGACAAAACCTGTGGAAAAAATTTTTTCTAAGCCCCGGGGTCACAATTTCAGCAAAAATCTGAAATTCTCCAATTCTCTCAAAAATGGTGCCAAACTGTTGCAAATTCTCCCCTGAAAGGTTTGGCGGTGGAAAGAGGATTTTTATCATAGGAAATGAAATCAGCCCTCAACAACATAACCTGTGGAAAAAAAAATTCTAAGCCCCGGGGTCACAATTTCAGCAAAAATCTGAAATTCTCCAGTTCACTCAAAAATGGTGCCAAACTGTTGCAAATTTTCCCCTGAAAGGTTTGGAGGTGGAAACAGAAGGCTTTTTGTCATAGGAAATGAAATCAGCCCTCGAGAAGTTTACCTGTGAAAAAAAAAATTTCTAAGCCCCGGGGTCACAATTTCAGCAAAAATCTGAAATCCTCCAATTCTCTCAAAAATGGTGCCAAACTCTTGCAAATTCTCCCATGAAAGGTTTGGCGGTGGAAACAGAAGCCTTTTTGTCATAGGAAATGAAATCAGCACTCAACAGCATAACCTGTGAAAAAAAAATTTGTAAGCCCCGGGGTCACAATTTCAGCAAAAATCTGAAATTCTCCAGTTCACTCAAAAATGATGCCAAACTGTTGCAAATTATCCCCTGAAAGCTTTGGTGGTGGAAACAGAAGGCTTTTTGTCATAGGAAATGAAATCAGCCCTCGAGAACTTTACCTGTGAAAAAAAAATTTTCTAAGCCCCGGGGTCACAATTTCAGCAAAAATCTGAAATCCTCCAATTCTCTCAAAAATGGTGCCAAACTGTTGCAAATTCTCCCATGAAAGGTTTTGCGGTGGAAACAGAAGCCTTTTTGTCATAGGAAATGAAATCAGCCCTCGAAGACAAAACCTGTGAAAAAAAAAAATTTCTAAGCCCCGGGGTCACAATTTCAACAAAAATCTGAAATTCTCCAATTCTCTCAAAAATGGTGCCAAACTGTTGCAAATTCTTCCCTGAAAGATTTGGCGGTGGAAACAAAAGCATTTTTGTCATAGGAAATGAAATCAGCCCTCGAAGACAAAACCTGTGGAAAAAAAATTTCTAAGCCCCGGGGTCACAATTTCAGGAAAAATCTGAAATTCTCCAATTCTCTCAAAAATGGTGCCAAACTCTTGCAAATTCTCCCCTGAAAGGTTTGGCGGTGGAAACAGAAGGATTTTTATCATAGGAAATGAAATCAGCCCTCAACAACATAACCTGTGAAAAAAAAATTCTTTCCTGAAAGATTTGGCGGTGGAAACAAAAGCATTTTTGTCATAGGAAATGAAATCAGCCCTCGAAGACAAAACCTGTGAAAAAAAAAATTTCTAAGCCCCGGGGTCACAATTTCAGCAAAAATCTGAAATTCTCCAGTTCACTCAAAAATGGTGCCAAACTGTTGCAAATTGTCCCCTGAAAGATTTGGCGGTGGAAACAAAAGGCTTTTTGTCATAGGAAATGAAATCAGCCCTCGAGAACTTTACCTGTGAAAAAAAATTTTTCTAAGCCCCGCGGTCACAATTTCAGCAAAAATCTGAAATTCTCCAATTCTCTCAAAAATGGTGCCAAACTGTTGCAAATTCTCCCCTGAAAGGTTTTGCGGTGGAAACAGAAGCCTTTTTGTCATAGGAAATGAAATCAGCCCTCGAAGACAAAACCTGTGAAAAAAAAAAATTTCTAAGCCCCGGGGTCACAATTTCAACAAAAATCTGAAATTCTCCAATTCTCTCAAAAATGGTGCCAAACTCTTGCAAATTATCCCCTGAAAGGTTTGGCGGTGGAAACAGAAGGCTTTTTGTCATAGGAAATGAAATCAGCCCTCGAAGACAAAACCTGTGTAAAAAAAAATTTCTAAGCCCCGGGGTCACAATTTCAGCAAAAATCCGAAATTCTCCAGTTCACTCAAAAATGGTGCCAAACTCTTGCAAATTCTCCCCTGAAAGGTTTGGCGGTGGAAACAGAAGGCTTTTTGTCATAGGAAATGAAATCAGCCCTCGAAGACAAAACCTGTGAAAAAAAAATTTCTAAGCCCCGGGGTCACAATTTCAGCAAAAATCTGAAATTCTCCAGTTCACTCAAAAATGGTGCCAAACTGTTGCAAATTATCCCCTGAAAGGTTTTGTTGTGGAAACAGAAGGCTTTTTGTCATAGGAAATGAAATCAGCCCTCCTGAACTTTACCTGTAAAAAAAAAAATTTCTAAGCCCCGGGGTCACAATTTCAGCAAAAATCTGAAATTCTCCAATTTTCTCAAAAATGTTGCCAAACCTTAGCAAATTCTCCCCTGAAAGATTTGGCGGTGGAAACAAAAGCATTTTTGTCATAGGAAATGAAATAAGCCCTCGAAGACAAAACCTGTGGAAAAAAATTTTTCTAAGCCCCGGGGTCACAATTTCAGCAAAAATCTGAAATTCTCCAATTCTCTCAAAAATGGTGCCAAACTGTTGCAAATTCTCCCCTGAAAGGTTTGGCGGTGGAAAGAGGATTTTTATCATAGGAAATGAAATCAGCCCTCAACAACATAACCTGTGGAAAAAAAAATTCTAAGCCCCGGGGTCACAATTTCAGCAAAAATCTGAAATTCTCCAGTTCACTCAAAAATGGTGCCAAACTGTTGCAAATTATTCCCTGAAAGGTTTTGTGGTGGAAACAGAAGGCTTTTTGTCATAGGAAATGAAATGAGCCCTCGAGAACTTTACCTGTGAAAAAAAAAATTCTAAGCCCCGGGGTCACAATTTCAGCAAAAATCTGAAATTCTCCAGTTCACTCAAAAATGGTGCCAAACTGTTGCAAATTTTCCCCTGAAAGGTTTGGAGGTGGAAACAGAAGGCTTTTTGTCATAGGAAATGAAATCAGCCCTCGAGAAGTTTACCTGTGAAAAAAAAAAATTCTAAGCCCCGGGGTCACAATTTCAGCAAAAATCTGAAATCCTCCAATTCTCTCAAAAATGGTGCCAAACTCTTGCAAATTCTCCCATGAAAGGTTTGGCGGTGGAAACAGAAGCCTTTTTGTCATAGGAAATGAAATCAGCACTCAACAGCATAACCTGTGAAAAAAAATTTGTAAGCCCCGGGGTCACAATTTCAGCAAAAATCTGAAATTCTCCAGTTCACTCAAAAATGATGCCAAACTGTTGCAAATTATCCCCTGAAAGCTTTGGTGGTGGAAACAGAAGGCTTTTTGTCATAGGAAATGAAATCAGCCCTCGAGAACTTTACCTGTGAAAAAAAAATTTTCTAAGCCCCGGGGTCACAATTTCAGCAAAAATCTGAAATCCTCCAATTCTCTCAAAAATGGTGCCAAACTGTTGCAAATTCTCCCATGAAAGGTTTTGCGGTGGAAACAGAAGCCTTTTTGTCATAGGAAATGAAATCAGCCCTCGAAGACAAAACCTGTGAAAAAAAAAAATTTCTAAGCCCCGGGGTCACAATTTCAACAAAAATCTGAAATTCTCCAATTCTCTCAAAAATGGTGCCAAACTGTTGCAAATTCTTCCCTGAAAGATTTGGCGGTGGAAACAAAAGCATTTTTGTCATAGGAAATGAAATCAGCCCTCGAAGACAAAACCTGTGGAAAAAAAATTTCTAAGCCCCGGGGTCACAATTTCAGGAAAAATCTGAAATTCTCCAATTCTCTCAAAAATGGTGCCAAACTCTTGCAAATTCTCCCCTGAAAGGTTTGGCGGTGGAAACAGAAGGATTTTTATCATAGGAAATGAAATCAGCCCTCAACAACATAACCTGTGAAAAAAAAATTCTTTCCTGAAAGATTTGGCGGTGGAAACAAAAGCATTTTTGTCATAGGAAATGAAATCAGCCCTCGAAGACAAAACCTGTGAAAAAAAAAATTTCTAAGCCCCGGGGTCACAATTTCAGCAAAAATCTGAAATTCTCCAGTTCACTCAAAAATGGTGCCAAACTGTTGCAAATTGTCCCCTGAAAGATTTGGCGGTGGAAACAAAAGGCTTTTTGTCATAGGAAATGAAATCAGCCCTCGAGAACTTTACCTGTGAAAAAAAATTTTTCTAAGCCCCGCGGTCACAATTTCAGCAAAAATCTGAAATTCTCCAATTCTCTCAAAAATGGTGCCAAACTGTTGCAAATTCTCCCCTGAAAGATTTGGCGGTGGAAACAAAAGCATTTTTGTCATAGGAAATGAAATCAGCCCTCGAAGACAAAACCTGTGAAAAAAAAAATTCTAAGCCCCGGGGTCACAATTTCAGCAAAAATCTGAAATTCTCCAATTCTCTCAAAAATGGTACCAAACTGTTGCAAATTCTCCCATGAAAGGTTTGGCGCTGGAAACAGAAGGCTTTTTGTCATAGGAAATGAAATCAGCCCTCGAAGACAAAACCTGTGAAAAAAAATTTTCTAAGCCCCGGGGTCACAATTTCAGCAAAAATCTGAAATTCTCCAATTCTCTCAAAAATGGTGCCAAACTCTTGCAAATTCTCCCCTGAAAGATTTGGCGGTGGAAACAGAAGCCTTTTTGTCATAGGAAATGAAATCAGCCCTCGAAGACAAAACCTGTGAAAAAAAAATTTTTTAAGCCCCGGGGTCACAATTTCAGCAAAAATCTGAAATTCTCCAATTCTCTCAAAAATGGTGCCAAACTGTTGCAAATTCTCCCGTGAAAGGTTTGGCGGTGGAAAAAGAAGGCTTTTTGTCATAGGAAATGAAATCAGCCCTCGAGAACTTTACCTGTGTAAAAAAAAATTTCTAAGCCCCGGGGTCACAATTTCAGCAAAAATCTGAAATTCTCCAATTCTCTCAAAAATGGTGCCAAACTCTTGCAAATTATCCCCTGAAAGGTTTGGCGGTGGAAAAAGAAGGCTTTTTGTCATAGGAAATGAAATCAGCCCTCGAGAACTTTACCTGTGAAAAAAAAAATTTCTAAGCCCCGGGGTCACAATTTCAGCAAAAATCTGAAATTCTCCAATTCTCTCAAAAATGGTGCCAAACTGTTGCAAATTCTCCCATGAAAGGTTTGGCGGTGGAAACAGAAGCCTTTTTGTCATAGGAAATGAAATCAGCCCTCAAAGACAAAACCTGTGAAAAAAAATTTTCTAAGCCCCAGGGTCACAATTTCAGCAAAAATCTGAAATTCTCCAGTTCACTCAAAAATGGTGCCAAACTGTTGCAAATTATCCCCTGAAAGGTTTGGCGGTGGAAACAGAAGGCTTTTTGTCATAGGAAATGAAATCAGCCCTCGAGAACTTTACCTGTGAAAAAAAAAATTCTAAGCCCCGGGGTCACAATTTCAGCAAAAATCCGAAATTCTCCAATTCTCTCAAAAATGGTGCCAAACTCTTGCAAATTATCCCCTGAAAGTTTTGGCGGTGGAAACAAAAACATTTTTGTCATAGGAAATGAAATCAGCCCTCGAAGACAAAACCTGTGAAAAAAAAATTTTCTAAGCCCCGGGGTCACAATTTCAGCAAAAATCTGAAATTCTCCCGTTCACTCAAAAATGGTGCCAAACTCTTGCAAATTATCCCCTGAAAGGTTTGGCGGTGGAAACAGAAGGCTTTTTGTCATAGGAAATGAAATCAGCCCTCGAGAACTTTACCTGTGAAAAAAAAAATTCTAAGCCCCGGGGTCACAATTTCAGCAAAAATCCGAAATTCTCCAATTCTCTCAAAATTTGTGCCAAACTCTTGCAAATTATCCCCTGAAAGGTTTGGCGGTGGAAACAGAAGGCTTTTTGTCATAGGAAATGAAATCAGCCCTCGAGAACTTTACCTGTGTAAAAAAAAATTTCTAAGCCCCGGGGTCACAATTTCAGCAAAAATCCGAAATTCTCCAATTCTCTCAAAAATGGTGCCAAACTCTTGCAAATTATCCCCTGAAAGGTTAGGCGGTGGAAACAGAAGGCTTTTTGTCATAGGAAATGAAATCAGCCCTCGAAGACAAAACCTGTGTAAAAAAAAATTTCTAAGCCCCGGGGTCACAATTTCAGCAAAAATCCGAAATTCTCCAATTCTCTCAAAAATGGTGCCAAACTGTTGCAAATTCTCCCCTGAAAGATTTGGCGGTGGAAACAAAAACATTTTTGTCATAGGAAATGAAATCAGCCCTCGAAGACAAAACCTGTGAAAAAAAAATTTTCTAAGCCCCGGGGTCACAATTTCAGCAAAAATCTGATATTCTCCAGTTCACTCAAAAATGGTGCCAAACTGTTGCAAATTCTCCCCTGAAAGGTTTGGCGGTGGAAACAGAAGGCTTTTTATCATCGGAATTGAAATCAGCCCTCGAAGACAAAACCTGTGGAAAAAAAAATTTCTAAGCCCCCGGGTCACAATTTCAGCAAAAATCTGAAATTCCCTAGTTCACTCAAAAATGGTGCCAAACTCTTGCAAATTATCCCCTGAAAGGTTTGGCGGTGGAAACAGAAGGCTTTTTGTCATAGGAAATGAAATCAGCCCTCGAGAACTTTACCTGTGAAAAAAAAAATTCTAAGCCCTGGGGTCACAATTTCAGCAAAAATCCGAAATTCTCCAATTCTCTCAAAAATGGTGCCAAACTGTTGCAAATTATCCCCTGAAAGGTTTGGCGGTGGAAACAGAAGGCTTTTTGTCATAGGAAATGAAATCAGCCCTCGAAGACAAAACCTGTGTAAAAAAAAATTTCTAAGCCCCGGGGTCACAATTTCAGCAAAAATCTGAAATTCTCCAGTTCACTCAAAAATGGTGCCAAACTCTTGCAAATTATCCCCTGAAAGGTTTGGCGGTGGAAACAGAAGGCTTTTTGTCATAGGAAATGAAATCAGCCCTCAACAACATAACCTGTGGGGGAAAAAATTTATAAGCCCCGGGGTCACAATTTCAACAAAAATCCAAAAATTCTCCCGTTCACTGAAAAATGGTGCCAAACTCTTGCAAATTATCCCCTGAAAGGTTTGGCGGTGGAAACAGAAGGCTTTTTGTCATAGGAAATGAAATCAGCCCTCGAGAACTTTACCTGTTAAAAAAAATATTTCTAAGCCCCGGGGTCACAATTTCAGCAAAAATCACTCAAAAATGGTGCCAAACTCTTGCAAATTCTCCCGTGAAAGGTTTGGCGGTGGAAAAAGAAGGCTTTTTGTCATAGGAAATGAAATCAGCCCTCGAGAACTTTACCTGTGTAAAAAAAAATTTCTAAGCCCCGGGGTCACAATTTCAGCAAAAATCTGAAATTCTCCAATTCTCTCAAAAATGGTGCCAAACTCTTGCAAATTATCCCCTGAAAGGTTTGGCGGTGGAAAAAGAAGGCTTTTTGTCATAGGAAATGAAATCAGCCCTCAACAACATAACCTGTGAAAAAAAAAATTTATAAGCCCCGGGGTCACAATTTCAACAAAAATCTGAAATTCTCCCGTTCACTGAAAAATGGTGCCAAACTCTTGCAAATTATCCCCTGAAAGGTTTGGCGGTGGAAACAGAAGGTTTTTTGTCATAGGAAATGAAATCAGCCCTCGAGAACTTTACCTGTGAAAAAAAAAATTCTAAGCCCCGGGGTCACAATTTTAGCAAAAATCCGAAATTCTCCAATTCTCTCAAAAATGGTGCCAAACTGTTGCAAATTATCCCCTGAAAGGTTTGGCGGTGGAAACAGAAGGCTTTTTGTCATAGGAAATGAAATCAGCCCTCGAGAACTTTACCTGTTAAAAAAAATATTTCTAAGCCCCGGGGTCACAATTTCAGCAAAAATCTGAAATTCTCCAGTTCACTCAAAAATGGTGCCAAACTCTTGCAAATTATCCCCTGAAAGGTTTGGCGGTGGAAAAAGAAGGCTTTTTGTCATAGGAAATGAAATCAGCCCTCGAGAACTTTACCTGTGTAAAAAAAAATTTCTAAGCCCCGGGGTCACAATTTCAGCAAAAATCTGAAATTCTCCAATTCTCTCAAAAATGGTGCCAAACTCTTGCAAATTATCCCCTGAAAGGTTTGGCGGTGGAAAAAGAAGGCTTTTTGTCATAGGAAATGAAATCAGCCCTCGAGAACTTTACCTGTGAAAAAAAAATTTTCTAAGCCCCGTGGTCACAATTTCAACAAAAATCTGAAATTCTCCCGTTCACTCAAAAATGGTGCCAAACTGTTGCAAATTATCCCCTGAAAGGTTTGGCGGTGGAAACAGAAGGCTTTTTGTTATAGGAAATGAAATCAGCCCTCGAGAACTTTACCTGTGAAAATTTTCTAAGCCCCGGGGTCACAAATTCAGCAAAAATCTGAAATTCTCCAATTCTCTCAAAAATGGTGCCAAACTGTTGCAAATTCTCCCATGAAAGGTTTGGCGGTGGAAACAGAAGCCTTTTTGTCATAGGAAATGAAATCAGCCCTCGAAGACAAAACCTGTGAAAAAAAAATTTCTAAGCCCCGGGGTCACAATTTCAGCAAAAATCCAAAATTCTCCAATTCTCTCAAAAATGGTGCCAAACTCTTGCAAATTATCCCCTGAAAGGTTTGGCGGTGGAAACAGAAGGCTTTTTGTCATAGGAAATGAAATCAGCCCTCGAGAACTTTACCTGTGAAAAAAAAATTTCTAAGCCCCGGGGTCACAATTTCAGCAAAAATCCGAAATTCTCCAATTCTCTCAAAAATGGTGCCAAACTCTTGCAAATTATCCCCTGAAAGGTTTGGCGGTGGAAACAAAAACATTTTTGTCATAGGAAATGAAATCAGCCCTCGAAGACAAAACCTGTGGGAAAAAAAATTTTCTAAGCCCCGGGGTCACAATTTCAGAAAAAATCTGAAATTCTCCCGTTCACTCAAAAATGGTGCCAAACTGTTGCAAATTATCCCCTGAAAGGTTTGGCGGTGGAAACAGAAGGCTTCTTGTCATAGGAAATGAAATCAGCCCTCAACAACATAACCTGTGGGGGAAAAAATTTCTAAGCCCCGGGGTCACAATTTGAACAAAAATCTGAAATTCTCCCGTTCACTCAAAAATGGTGCCAAACTCTTGCAAATTATTCCCTGAAAGGTTTGGCGGTGGAAACAGAAGGCTTTTTGTCATAGGAAATGAAATCAGCCCTCGAGAACTTTACCTGTGTAAAAAAAATTATCTAAGCCCCGGGGTCACAATTTCAGCAAAAATCCGAAATTCTCCAATTCTCTCAAAAATGGTGCCAAACTCTTGCAAATTATCTCCTGAAAGGTTTGGCGGTGGAAACAGAAGGCTTTTTGTCATAGGAAATGAAATCAGCCCTCGAAGACAAAACCTGTGGGAAAAAAAAATTTCTAAGCCCCGGGGTCACAATTTCAGCAAAAATCTGAAATTCTCCAATTCTCTCAAAAATGGTGCCAAACTGTTGCAAATTCTCCCCTGAAAGATTTGGCGGTGGAAACAAAAACATTTTTGTCATAGGAAATGAAATCAGCCCTCGAAGACAAAACCTGTGAAAAAAAAAATTCTAAGCCCCGGGGTCACAATTTCAGCAAAAATCTGAAATTCTCCAGTTCACTCAAAAATGGTGCCAAACTGTTGCAAATTATCCCCTGAAAAGTTTGGTGGTGGAAACAAAAGCATTTTTGTCATAGGAAATGAAATCAGCCCTCGAAGACAAAACCTGTGGAAAAAAAATTTTCTAAGCCCCGGGGTCACAATTTCAGCAAAAATCTGAAATTCTCCAATTCTCTCAAAAATGGTGCCAAACTGTTGCAAATTCTCCCCTGAAAGGTTTGGCGGTGGAAACAGAAGGATTTTTATCATAGGAAATGAAATCAGCCCTCGAAGACAAAACCTGTGAAAAAAAATTTTCTAACCCCCGGGGTCACAATTTCAGCAAAAATCCGAAATTCTTCAATTCTCTCAAAAATGGTGCCAAACTCTTGCAAATTATGCCCTGAAAGGTTTGGCGGTGCAAACAGAAGGGTTTCTGTCATAGGAAATGAAATCAGCCCTCGAGAACTTTACCTGTGAAAAAAAAATTCTAAGCCCCGGGGTCACAATTTCAGCAAAAATCTGAAATTCTCCAATTCTCTCAAAAATGGTGCCAAACTGTTGCAAATTCTCCCATGAAAGGTTTGGCGGTGGAAACAGAAGCCTTTTTGTCATAGGAAATGAAATCAGCCCTCGAAGACAAAACCTGTGAAAAAAAAATTTCTGCAAAAATCCGAAATTCTCCAATTCTCTCAAAAATGGTGCCAAACTCTTGCAAATTATCCCCTGAAAGGTTTGGCGGTGGAAACAGAAGGCTTTTTGTCATAGGAAATGAAATCAGCCCTCGAAGACAAAACCTGTGTAAAAAAAAATTTCTAAGCCCCGGGGTCACAATTTCAGCAAAAATCTGAAATTCTCCAGTTCACTCAAAAATGGTGCCAAACTCTTGCAAATTATCCCCTGAAAGGTTTGGCGGTGGAAACAGAAGGCTTTTTGTCATAGGAAATGAAATCAGCCCTCAACAACATAACCTGTGGGGGAAAAAATTTATAAGCCCCGGGGTCACAATTTCAACAAAAATCCAAAAATTCTCCCGTTCACTGAAAAATGGTGCCAAACTCTTGCAAATTATCCCCTGAAAGGTTTGGCGGTGGAAACAGAAGGCTTTTTGTCATAGGAAATGAAATCAGCCCTCGAGAACTTTACCTGTTAAAAAAAATATTTCTAAGCCCCGGGGTCACAATTTCAGCAAAAATCACTCAAAAATGGTGCCAAACTCTTGCAAATTCTCCCGTGAAAGGTTTGGCGGTGGAAAAAGAAGGCTTTTTGTCATAGGAAATGAAATCAGCCCTCGAGAACTTTACCTGTGTAAAAAAAAATTTCTAAGCCCCGGGGTCACAATTTCAGCAAAAATCTGAAATTCTCCAATTCTCTCAAAAATGGTGCCAAACTCTTGCAAATTATCCCCTGAAAGGTTTGGCGGTGGAAAAAGAAGGCTTTTTGTCATAGGAAATGAAATCAGCCCTCGAGAACTTTACCTGTGTAAAAAAAAATTTCTAAGCCCCGGGGTCACAATTTCAACAAAAATCTGAAATTCTCCCGTTCACTGAAAAATGGTGCCAAACTCTTGCAAATTATCCCCTGAAAGGTTTGGCGGTGGAAACAGAAGGCTTTTTGTCATAGGAAATGAAATCAGCCCTCGAGAACTTTACCTGTGAAAAAAAAAATTCTAAGCCCCGGGGTCACAATTTTAGCAAAAATCCGAAATTCTCCAATTCTCTCAAAAATGGTGCCAAACTGTTGCAAATTATCCCCTGAAAGGTTTGGCGGTGGAAACAGAAGGCTTTTTGTCATAGGAAATGAAATCAGCCCTCGAGAACTTTACCTGTTAAAAAAAATATTTCTAAGCCCCGGGGTCACAATTTCAGCAAAAATCTGAAATTCTCCAGTTCACTCAAAAATGGTGCCAAACTCTTGCAAATTATCCCCTGAAAGGTTTGGCGGTGGAAAAAGAAGGCTTTTTGTCATAGGAAATGAAATCAGCCCTCGAGAACTTTACCTGTGTAAAAAAAAATTTCTAAGCCCCGGGGTCACAATTTCAGCAAAAATCTGAAATTCTCCAATTCTCTCAAAAATGGTGCCAAACTCTTGCAAATTATCCCCTGAAAGGTTTGGCGGTGGAAAAAGAAGGCTTTTTGTCATAGGAAATGAAATCAGCCCTCGAGAACTTTACCTGTGAAAAAAAAATTTTCTAAGCCCCGTGGTCACAATTTCAACAAAAATCTGAAATTCTCCCGTTCACTCAAAAATGGTGCCAAACTGTTGCAAATTATCCCCTGAAAGGTTTGGCGGTGGAAACAGAAGGCTTTTTGTTATAGGAAATGAAATCAGCCCTCGAGAACTTTACCTGTGAAAATTTTCTAAGCCCCGGGGTCACAAATTCAGCAAAAATCTGAAATTCTCCAATTCTCTCAAAAATGGTGCCAAACTGTTGCAAATTCTCCCATGAAAGGTTTGGCGGTGGAAACAGAAGCCTTTTTGTCATAGGAAATGAAATCAGCCCTCGAAGACAAAACCTGTGAAAAAAAAATTTCTAAGCCCCGGGGTCACAATTTCAGCAAAAATCCAAAATTCTCCAATTCTCTCAAAAATGGTGCCAAACTCTTGCAAATTATCCCCTGAAAGGTTTGGCGGTGGAAACAGAAGGCTTTTTGTCATAGGAAATGAAATCAGCCCTCGAGAACTTTACCTGTGAAAAAAAAATTTCTAAGCCCCGGGGTCACAATTTCAGCAAAAATCCGAAATTCTCCAATTCTCTCAAAAATGGTGCCAAACTCTTGCAAATTATCCCCTGAAAGGTTTGGCGGTGGAAACAAAAACATTTTTGTCATAGGAAATGAAATCAGCCCTCGAAGACAAAACCTGTGGGGAAAAAAATTTTCTAAGCCCCGGGGTCACAATTTCAGAAAAAATCTGAAATTCTCCCGTTCACTCAAAAATGGTGCCAAACTGTTGCAAATTATCCCCTGAAAGGTTTGGCGGTGGAAACAGAAGGCTTCTTGTCATAGGAAATGAAATCAGCCCTCAACAACATAACCTGTGGGGGAAAAAATTTCTAAGCCCCGGGGTCACAATTTGAACAAAAATCTGAAATTCTCCCGTTCACTCAAAAATGGTGCCAAACTCTTGCAAATTATTCCCTGAAAGGTTTGGCGGTGGAAACAGAAGGCTTTTTGTCATAGGAAAAGAAATCAGCCCTCGAGAACTTTACCTGTGTAAAAAAAATTATCTAAGCCCCGGGGTCACAATTTCAGCAAAAATCCGAAATTCTCCAATTCTCTCAAAAATGGTGCCAAACTCTTGCAAATTATCTCCTGAAAGGTTTGGCGGTGGAAACAGAAGGCTTTTTGTCATAGGAAATGAAATCAGCCCTCGAAGACAAAACCTGTGGGAAAAAAAAATTTCTAAGCCCCGGGGTCACAATTTCAGCAAAAATCTGAAATTCTCCAATTCTCTCAAAAATGGTGCCAAACTGTTGCAAATTCTCCCCTGAAAGATTTGGCGGTGGAAACAAAAACATTTTTGTCATAGGAAATGAAATCAGCCCTCGAAGACAAAACCTGTGAAAAAAAAAATTCTAAGCCCCGGGGTCACAATTTCAGCAAAAATCTGAAATTCTCCAGTTCACTCAAAAATGGTGCCAAACTGTTGCAAATTATCCCCTGAAAAGTTTGGTGGTGGAAACAAAAGCATTTTTGTCATAGGAAATGAAATCAGCCCTCGAAGACAAAACCTGTGGAAAAAAAATTTTCTAACCCCCGGGGTCACAATTTCAGCAAAAATCCGAAATTCTTCAATTCTCTCAAAAATGGTGCCAAACTCTTGCAAATTATGCCCTGAAAGGTTTGGCGGTGCAAACAGAAGGGTTTCTGTCATAGGAAATGAAATCAGCCCTCGAGAACTTTACCTGTGAAAAAAAAATTCTAAGCCCCGGGGTCACAATTTCAGCAAAAATCTGAAATTCTCCAATTCTCTCAAAAATGGTGCCAAACTGTTGCAAATTCTCCCATGAAAGGTTTGGCGGTGGAAACAGAAGCCTTTTTGTCATAGGAAATGAAATCAGCCCTCGAAGACAAAACCTGTGAAAAAAAAATTTCTGCAAAAATCCGAAATTCTCCAATTCTCTCAAAAATGGTGCCAAACTCTTGCAAATTATCCCCTGAAAGGTTTGGCGGTGGAAACAGAAGGCTTTTTGTCATAGGAAATGAAATCAGCCCTCAAAAACATAACCTGTGAAAAAAAAAATTCTAAGCCCCGGGGTCACAATTTCAGCAAAAATCTGAAATTCTCCAATTCTCTCAAAAATGGTGCCAAACTGTTGCAAATTCTCCCATGAAAGGTTTGGCGGTGGAAACAGAAGCCTTTTTGTCATAGGAAATGAAATCAGCCCTCGAAGACAAAACCTATGGAAAAAATTTTTATAAGCCCCGGGGTCACAATTTTAGCAAAAATCCGAAATTCTCCAATTCTCTCAAAAATGGTGCCAAACTCTTGCAAATTATCCCCTGAAAGGTTTGGTGGTGGAAACAGAAGCCTTTTTGTCATAGGAAATGAAATCAGCCCTCAACAACATAACCTGTGCAAAAAAAAATTCTAAGCCCCGGGGTCACAATTTCAGCAAAAATCTGAAATTCTCCCGTTCACTCAAAAATGGTGCCAAACTCTTGCAAATTATCCCCTGAAAGGTTTGGTGGTGGAAACAGAAGGCTTTTTGTCATAGGAAATGAAATCAGCCCTCGAAGACAAAACCTGGGGAAAAAATTTTCTAAGCCCCGGGGTCACAATTTCAGCAAAAATCCGAAATTCTCCAATTCTCTCAAAAATGGTGCCAAACTCTTGCAAATTCTCCCCTGAAAGATTTGGCGGTGGAAACAAAAGCATTTTTGTCATAGGAAATGAAATCAGCCCTCGAAGACAAAACCTGTGAAAAAAAAAATTCTAAGCCCCGGGGTCACAATTTCAGCAAAAATCTGAAATTCTCCAGTTCACTCAAAAATGGTGCCAAACTGTTGCAAATTATCCCCTGAAAAGTTTGGTGGTGGAAACAAAAGCATTTTTGTCATAGGAAATGAAATCAGCCCTCGAAGACAAAACCTGTGGAAAAAAAATTTTCTAAGCCCCGGGGTCACAATTTCAGCAAAAATCTGAAATTCTCCAATTCTCTCAAAAATGGTGCCAAACTGTTGCAAATTCTCCCCTGAAAGGTTTGGCGGTGGAAACAGAAGGATTTTTATCATAGGAAATGAAATCAGCCCTCGAAGACAAAACCTGTGAAAAAAAATTTTCTAACCCCCGGGGTCACAATTTCAGCAAAAATCCGAAATTCTTCAATTCTCTCAAAAATGGTGCCAAACTCTTGCAAATTATGCCCTGAAAGGTTTGGCGGTGCAAACAGAAGGGTTTCTGTCATAGGAAATGAAATCAGCCCTCGAGAACTTTACCTGTGAAAAAAAAATTCTAAGCCCCGGGGTCACAATTTCAGCAAAAATCTGAAATTCTCCAATTCTCTCAAAAATGGTGCCAAACTCTTGCAAATTATCCCCTGAAAGGTTTGGCGGTGGAAACAGAAGGCTTTTTGTCATAGGAAATGAAATCAGCCCTCAAAAACATAACCTGTGAAAAAAAAAATTCTAAGCCCCGGGGTCACAATTTCAGCAAAAATCTGAAATTCTCCAATTCTCTCAAAAATGGTGCCAAACTGTTGCAAATTCTCCCATGAAAGGTTTGGCGGTGGAAACAGAAGCCTTTTTGTCATAGGAAATGAAATCAGCCCTCGAAGACAAAACCTATGGAAAAAAATTTTATAAGCCCCGGGGTCACAATTTTAGCAAAAATCCGAAATTCTCCAATTCTCTCAAAAATGGTGCCAAACTCTTGCAAATTATCCCCTGAAAGGTTTGGTGGTGGAAACAGAAGCCTTTTTGTCATAGGAAATGAAATCAGCCCTCAACAACATAACCTGTGCAAAAAAAAATTCTAAGCCCCGGGGTCACAATTTCAGCAAAAATCTGAAATTCTCCCGTTCACTCAAAAATGGTGCCAAACTCTTGCAAATTATCCCCTGAAAGGTTTGGTGGTGGAAACAGAAGGCTTTTTGTCATAGGAAATGAAATCAGCCCTCGAGAACTTTACCTGTGTAAAAAAAAATTTCTAAGCCCCGGGGTCACAATTTCAGCAAAAATCCGAAATTCTCCAATTCTCTCAAAAATGGTGCCAAACTCTTGCAAATTATCTCCTGAAAGGTTTGTCGTGGAAACAGAAGGCTTTTTGTCATAGGAAATGAAATCAGCCCTCGAGAACTTTACCTGTGAAAAAAAAAATTTCTAAGCCCCGGGGTTACAATTTCAGCAAAAACCCGAAATTCTCCAATTCTCTCAAAAATGGTGCCAAACTCTTGCAAATTATCTCCTGAAAGGTTTGGCGGTGGAAACAGAAGGCCTTTTGTCATAGGAAATGAAATAAGCCCTCGAGAACTTTACCTGTGAAAAAAAAAATTTCTATGCCCCGGGGTCACAATTTCAGCAAAAATCTGAAATTCTCCAGTTCACTCAAAAATGGTGCCAAACTGTTGCAAATTCTCGCCTGAAAGATTTGGCGGTGGAAACAAAAGCATTTTTGTCATAGGAAATGAAATAAGCCCTCGAAGACAAAACCTGTGGAAAAAAAAATTTCTAAGCCCCGGGGTCACAATTTCAGCAAAAATCTGAAATTCTCCAATTCTCTCAAAAATGGTGCCAAACTGTTGCAAATTCTCCCCTGAAAGGTTTGGCGGTGGAAACAGAAGGATTTTTATCATAGGAAATGAAATCAGCCCTCAACAACATAACCTGTTGGAAAAAAAATTCTAAGCTCCGGGGTCACAATTTCAGCAAAAATCTGAAATTCTCCAGTTCACTCAAAAATGGTGCCAAACTGTTACAAATTGTCCCCTGAAAGGTTTGGTGGTGGAAACAGAAGGCTTTTTGTCATAGGAAATGAAATCAGCCCTCGAGAACTTTACCTGTGAAAAAAAAAAATTTCTAAGCCCCGGGGTCACAATTTCAGCAAAAATCTGAAATTCTCCAATTCTCTCAAAAATGGTGCCAAACTGTTGCAAATTCTCCCCTGAAAAATTTGGCGGTGGAAACAAAAGCATCTTTGTCATAGGAAATGAAATCAGCCCTCGAAGACAAAACCTGTGAAAAAAAAATTTCTAAGCCCTGGGGTCACAATTTCAGCAAAAATCTGAAATTCTCCAATTCTCTCAAAAATGGTGCCAAACTGTTGCAAATTCTCCCCTGAAAGATTTAGCGGTGGAAACAAAAGCATTTTTGTCATAGGAAATGAAATCAGCCCTCGAAGACAAAACCTGTGAAAAAAAAATTTCTCAGCCCCGGGGTCACAATTTCAGCAAAAATCTGAAATTCTCCAATTCTCTCAAAAATGGTGCCAAACTCTTGCAAATTATCTCCTGAAAGGTTTGGTGGTGGAAACAGAAGGCTTTTTGTCATAGGAAATGAAATCAGCCCTCGAGAACTTTACCTGTGAAAAAAAAATTTTCTAAGCCCCGGGGTCACAATTTCAGCAAAAATCTGAAATTCTCCAGTTCACTCAAAAATGGTGCCAAACTGTTGCAAATTCTCCCATGAAAGGTTTGGCGGTGGAAAAAGAGGGCTTTTTATCATGGGAATTGTAATCAGCACTCGAAGAGAAAACCTGTGGGAAAAAAAATTCTAAGTCCCGGGGTCACAATTTCAGCAAAAATCTGAAATTCTCCAATTCTCTCAAAAATGGTGCCAAACTCTTGCAAATTCTCCCCTGAAAGGTTTGGCGGTGGAAACAGAAGGATTTTTATCATAGGAAATGAAATCAACCCTCAACAACATAACCTGTGAAAAAAAAATTTCTAAGCCCCGGGGTCACAATTTCAGCAAAAATCTGAAATTCTCCAATTCTCTCAAAAATGGTGCCAAACTGTTGCAAATTCTCCCCTGAAAAATTTGGCGGTGGAAACAAAAGCATCTTTGTCATAGGAAATGAAATCAGCCCTCGAAGACAAAACCTGTGAAAAAAAAATTTCTAAGCCCCGGGGTCACAATTTCAGCAAAAATCTGAAATTCTCCAATTCTCTCAAAAATGGTGTCAAACTGTTGCAAATTCTCCCCTGAAAGATTTGGCGGTGGAAACAAAAGCATTTTTGTCATAGGAAATGAAATCAGCCCTCGAAGACAAAACCTGTGAAAAAAAAATTTCTCAGCCCCGGGGTCACAATTTCAGCAAAAATCTGAAATTCTCCAATTCTCTCAAAACTGGTGCCAAACTGTTGCAAATTCTCCCATGAAAGGTTTGGCGGTGGAAAAAGAAGGCTTTTTATCATGGGAATTGTAATCAACACTCGAAGAGAAAACCTGTGGGAAAAAAAATTCTAAGTCCCGGGGTCACAATTTCAGCAAAAATCTGAAATTCTCCAATTCTCTCAAAAATGGTGCCAAACTCTTGCAAATTCTCCCCTGAAAGGTTTGGCGGTGGAAACAGAAGGATTTTTATCAAAGGAAATGAAATCAGCCCTCAACAACATAACCTGTGAAAAAAAAATTTCTAAGCCCCGGGGTCACAATTTCAGCAAAAATCTGAAATTCTCCAGTTCACTGAAAAATGGTGCCAAACTGTTGCAAATTATCCCCTGAAAGGTTTTGTGGTGGAAACAGAAGGCTTTATGTCATAGGAAATGAAATCAGCCCTCGAGAACTTTACCTGTGAAAAAAAAATTTTCTAAACCCCGGGGTCACAATTTCAGCAAAAATCTGAAATTCTCCAATTCTCTCAAAAATGGTGCCAAACTGTTGCAAATTCTCCCCTGAAAGATTTGGCGGTGGAAACAAAAGCATTTTTGTCATAGGAAATGAAATCAGCCCTCGAAGACAAAACCTGTGAAAAAAAAATTTCTAAGCCCCGGGGTCACAATTTCAGCAAAAATCTGAAATTCTCCAGTTCACTCAAAAATGGTGCCAAACTGTTTCAAATTGTCCCTAGAAAAGTTTGGTGGTGGAAACAGAAGGCTTTTTGTCATAGGAAATGAAATCAGCCTTCGAGAACTTTACCTGTGGAAAAAAAAATTTCTAAGCCCCGGGGTCACAATTTCAGCAAAAATCCGAAATTCTCCAATTCTCTCAAAAATTGAGCCAAACTCTTGCAAATTATGCCCTGAAAGGTTTGGCGGTGCAAACAGAAGGCTTTCTGTCATAGGAAATGAAATCAGCCCTCGAGAGCTTTACCTGTGAAAAAAAAATTTCTAAGCCCCGGGGTCACAATTTCAGCAAAAATCTGAAATCCTCCAATTCTCTCAAAAATGGTGCCAAACTCTTGCAAATTCTCCCATGAAAGGTTTGGCGGTGGAAACAGAAGCCTTTTTGTCATAGGAAATGAAATCAGCCCTCGAAGACAAAACCTGTGGAAAAAATTTTTATAAGCCCCGGGGTCACAATTTCAGCAAAAATATGAAATTCTCCCAATCACTCAAAAATGGTACCAAACTCTTGCAAATTATCCCCTGAAAGGTTTGGCGGTGGAAACAGAAGGCTTTTTGTCATAGGAAATGAAATCAGCCCTCGAGAACTTTACCTGTGTAAAAAAAAAATTCTAAGCCCCGGGGTCACAATTTCAGCAAAAATCTGAAATTCTCCCCTTCACTCAAAAATGGTGCCAAACTCTTGCAAATTATCCCCTGAAAGGTTTGGCGGTGGAAACAGAAGGCTTTTTGTCATAGGAAATGAAATCAGCCCTCGAGAACTTTACCTGTGTAAAAAAAAATTTCTAAGCCCCGGGGTCACAATTTCAGCAAAAATCCGAAATTCTCCAATTCTCTCAAAAATGGTGCCAAACTCTTGCAAATTATCCCCTGAAAGGTTTGGCGGTGGAAACAGAAGGCTTTTTGTCATAGGAAATGAAATCAGCCCTCGAGAACTTTACCTGTGAAAAAAAAAAATTCTAAGCCCCGGGGTTACAATTTCAGCAAAAATCCGAAATTCTCCCATTCTCTCAAAAATGGTGCCAAACTCTTGCAAATTATCTCCTGAAAGGTTTGGTGGTGGAAACAGAAGGCTTTTTGTCATAGGAAATGAAATCAGCCCTCGAGAACTTTACCTGTGAAAAAAAAATTTTCTAAGCCCCGGGGTCACAATTTCAGCAAAAATCTGAAATTCTCCAGTTCACTCAAAAATGGTGCCAAACTGTTGCAAATTCTCCCATGAAAGGTTTGGCGGTGGAAAAAGAAGGCTTTTTATCATGGGAATTGTAATCAGCACTCGAAGAGAAAACCTGTGGGAAAAAAAATTCTAAGTCCCGGGGTCACAATTTCAGCAAAAATCTGAAATTCTCCAGTTCACTCAAAAATGGTGCCAAACTGTTGCAAATTGTCCCTAGAAAAGTTTGGTGGTGGAAACAGAAGGCTTTTTGTCATAGGAAATGAAATCAGCCCTCGAAGACAAAACCTGTGAAAAAAAAATTTCTAAGCCCCGGGGTCACAATTTCAGCAAAAATCTGAAATTCTCCAGTTCACTCAAAAATGGTGCCAAACTGTTGCAAATTGTCCCTAGAAAAGTTTGGTGGTGGAAACAGAAGGCTTTTTGTCATAGGAAATGAAATCAGCCCTCGAAGACAAAACCTGTGAAAAAAAATTTTCTAAGCCCCGGGGTCACAATTTCAGCAAAAATCCGAAATTCTCCAATTCTCTCAAAAATGGTGCCAAACTCTTGCAAATTATGCCCTGAAAGTTTTGGCGGTGCAAACAGAAGGCTTTCTGTCATAGGAAATGAAATCAGCCCTCGAGAACTTTACCTGTGAAAAAAAAAATTCTAAGCCCCGGGGTCACAATTTCAGCAAAAATCTGAAATCCTCCAATTCTCTCAAAAATGGTGCCAAACTCTTGCAAATTCTCCCATGAAAGGTTTGGCGGTGGAAACAGAAGCCTTTTTGTCATAGGAAATGAAATCAGCCCTCGAAGACAAAACCTGTGGAAAAAAATTTTATAAGCCCCGGGGTCACAATTTCAGCAAAAATCTGAAATTCTCCCGATCACTCAAAAATGGTACCAAACTCTTGCAAATTATCCCCTGAAAGGTTTGGCGGTGGAAACAGAAGGCTTTTTGTCATAGGAAATGAAATCAGCCCTCGAGAACTTTACCTGTGTAAAAAAAAAATTCTAAGCCCCGGGGTCACAATTTCAGCAAAAATCCGAAATTCTCCAATTCTCTCAAAAATGGTGCCAAACTCTTGCAAATTATCCCCTGAAAGTTTTGGTGGTGGAAACAGAAGGCTTTTTGTCATAGGAAATGAAATCAGCCCTCAACAACATAACCTGTGGGAAAAAAAATTCTAAGCCCCGGGGTCACAATTTCAGCAAAAATCTGAAATTCTCCCCTTCACTCAAAAATGGTGCCAAACTCTTGCAAATTATCCCCTGAAAGGTTTGGCGGTGGAAACAGAAGGCTTTTTGTCATAGGAAATGAAATCAGCCCTCGAGAACTTTACCTGTGAAAAAAAAAATTTCTAAGCCCCGGGGTTACAATTTCAGGAAAAATCCGAAATTCTCCAATTCTCTCAAAAATGGTGCCAAACTCTTGCAAATTATCCCCTGAAAGGTTTGGCGGTGGAAACAGAAGGTTTTTTGTCATAGGAAATGAAATTAGCCCTCGAGAACTTTACCTGTGAAAAAAAAAATTTCTATGCCCCGGGGTCACAATTTCAGCAAAAATCTGAAATTCTCCAGTTCACTCAAAAATGGTGCCAAACTGTTGCAAATTCTCCCCTGAAAGGTTTGGCGGTGGAAACAGAAGGCTTTTTATCATGGGAATTGAAATCAGTCCTCGAAGACAAAACCTGTGTAAAAAAATTTTTCTAAGCCCCGGGGTCACAATTTCAGCAAAAATCTGAAATTCTCCAATTCTCTCAAAAATGGTGCCAAACTCTTGCAAATTCTCCCCTGAAAGGTTTGGCGGTGGAAACAGAAGGATTTTTATCAAAGGAAATGAAATCAGCCCTCAACAACATAACCTGTGAAAAAAAAAATTCTAAGCCCCGGGGTCACAATTTCAGCAAAAATCCGAAATTCTCCAATTCTCTCAAAAATGGTGCCAAACTCTTGCAAATTATCCCCTGAAAGTTTTGGTGGTGGAAACAGAAGGCTTTTTGTCATAGGAAATGAAATCAGCCCTCAACAACATAACCTGTGGAAAAAAAAATTCTAAGCCCCGGGGTCACAATTTCAGCAAAAATCTGAAATTCTCCCCTTCACTCAAAAATGGTGCCAAACTCTTGCAAATTATCCCCTGAAAGGTTTGGCGGTGGAAACAGAAGGCTTTTTGTCATAGGAAATGAAATCAGCCCTCGAGAACTTTACCTGTGAAAAAAAAAATTTCTAAGCCCCGGGGTTACAATTTCAGCAAAAATCCGAAATTCTCCAATTCTCTCAAAAATGGTGCCAAACTCTTGCAAATTATCCCCTGAAAGGTTTGGCGGTGGAAACAGAAGGTTTTTTGTCATAGGAAATGAAATTAGCCCTCGAGAACTTTACCTGTGAAAAAAAAAATTTCTATGCCCCGGGGTCACAATTTCAGCAAAAATCTGAAATTCTCCAGTTCACTCAAAAATGGTGCCAAACTGTTGCAAATTCTCCCCTGAAAGGTTTGGCGGTGGAAACAGAAGGCTTTTTATCATGGGAATTGAAATCAGTCCTCGAAGACAAAACCTGTGTAAAAAAAATTTTCTAAGCCCCGGGGTCACAATTTCAGCAAAAATCTGAAATTCTCCAATTCTCTCAAAAATGGTGCCAAACTCTTGCAAATTCTCCCCTGAAAGGTTTGGCGGTGGAAACAGAAGGATTTTTATCAAAGGAAATGAAATCAGCCCTCAACAACATAACCTGTGAAAAAAAAATTTCTAAGCCCCGGGGTCACAATTTCAGCAAAAATCTGAAATTCTCCAGTTCACTGAAAAATGGTGCCAAACTGTTGCAAATTATCCCCTGAAAGGTTTTGTGGTGGAAACAGAAGGCTTTATGTCATAGGAAATGAAATCAGCCCTCGAGAACTTTACCTGTGAAAAAAAAATTTTCTAAACCCCGGGGTCACAATTTCAGCAAAAATCTGAAATTCTCCAATTCTCTCAAAAATGGTGCCAAACTGTTGCAAATTCTCCCCTGAAAGATTTGGCGGTGGAAACAAAAGCATTTTTGTCATAGGAAATGAAATCAGCCCTCGAAGACAAAACCTGTGAAAAAAAAATTTCTAAGCCCCGGGGTCACAATTTCAGCAAAAATCTGAAATTCTCCAGTTCACTCAAAAATGGTGCCAAACTGTTGCAAATTGTCCCTAGAAAAGTTTGGTGGTGGAAACAGAAGGCTTTTTGTCATAGGAAATGAAATCAGCCTTCGAGAACTTTACCTGTGGAAAAAAAAATTTCTAAGCCCCGGGGTCACAATTTCAGCAAAAATCCGAAATTCTCCAATTCTCTCAAAAATTGAGCCAAACTCTTGCAAATTATGCCCTGAAAGGTTTGGCGGTGCAAACAGAAGGCTTTCTGTCATAGGAAATGAAATCAGCCCTCGAGAACTTTACCTGTGAAAAAAAAAATTCTAAGCCCCGGGGTCACAATTTCAGCAAAAATCTGAAATCCTCCAATTCTCTCAAAAATGGTGCCAAACTCTTGCAAATTCTCCCATGAAAGGTTTGGCGGTGGAAACAGAAGCCTTTTTGTCATAGGAAATGAAATCAGCCCTCGAAGACAAAACCTGTGGAAAAAAATTTTATAAGCCCCGGGGTCACAATTTCAGCAAAAATATGAAATTCTCCCGATCACTCAAAAATGGTACCAAACTCTTGCAAATTATCCCCTGAAAGGTTTGGCGGTGGAAACAGAAGGCTTTTTGTCATAGGAAATGAAATCAGCCCTCGAGAACTTTACCTGTGTAAAAAAAAAATTCTAAGCCCCGGGGTCACAATTTCAGCAAAAATCCGAAATTCTCCAATTCTCTCAAAAATGGTGCCAAACTCTTGCAAATTATCCCCTGAAAGGTTTGGTGGTGGAAACAGAAGGCTTTTTGTCATAGGAAATGAAATCAGCCCTCAACAACATAACCTGTGGGAAAAAAAATTCTAAGTCCCGGGGTCACAATTTCAGCAAAAATCTGAAATTCTCCAGTTCACTCAAAAATGGTGCCAAACTGTTGCAAATTGTCCCTAGAAAAGTTTGGTGGTGGAAACAGAAGGCTTTTTGTCATAGGAAATGAAATCAGCCCTCGAAGACAAAACCTGTGAAAAAAAAATTTCTAAGCCCCGGGGTCACAATTTCAGCAAAAATCTGAAATTCTCCAGTTCACTCAAAAATGGTGCCAAACTGTTGCAAATTGTCCCTAGAAAAGTTTGGTGGTGGAAACAGAAGGCTTTTTGTCATAGGAAATGAAATCAGCCCTCGAAGACAAAACCTGTGAAAAAAAATTTTCTAAGCCCCGGGGTCACAATTTCAGCAAAAATCCGAAATTCTCCAATTCTCTCAAAAATGGTGCCAAACTCTTGCAAATTATCCCCTGAAAGGTTTGGCGGTGCAAACAGAAGGCTTTCTGTCATAGGAAATGAAATCAGCCCTCGAGAACTTTACCTGTGAAAAAAAAAATTCTAAGCCCCGGGGTCACAATTTCAGCAAAAATCTGAAATCCTCCAATTCTCTCAAAAATGGTGCCAAACTCTTGCAAATTCTCCCATGAAAGGTTTGGCGGTGGAAACAGAAGCCTTTTTGTCATAGGAAATGAAATCAGCCCTCGAAGACAAAACCTGTGGAAAAAAATTTTATAAGCCCCGGGGTCACAATTTCAGCAAAAATCTGAAATTCTCCAATTCTCTCAAAAATGGTACCAAACTGTTTCAAATTCTCCTATGAAAGGTTTGGCGGTGGAAACAGAAGGCTTTTTATCATGGGAATTGAAATCAGCCCTCGAAGACAAAACCTGTGTAAAAAATTTTTTCTAAGCCCCGGGGTCACAATTTCAGCAAAAATCCGAAATTCTCCAATTCTCTCAAGAATGGTGCCAAACTGTTGCAAATTATCCCCTGAAAGGTTTGGCGGTGGAAAAAAAAGCATTTTTGTCATAGGAAATGAAATCAGCCCTCGAAGACAAAACCTGTGAAAAAAAAATTTCTAAGCCCCGGGGTCACAATTTCAGCAAAAATCTGAAATTCTCCAGTTCACTCAAAAATGGTGCCAAACTGTTGCAAATTATCCCCTGAAAGGTTTGGCGGTGGAAACAGAAGGCTTTTTGTCATAGGAAATGAAATCAGCCCTCAAAAACATAACCAGTGAAAAAAAAATTCTAAGCCCTGGGGTCACAATTTCAGCAAAAATCTGAAATTCTCCAATTCTCTCAAAAATGGTACCAAACTGTTGCAAATTCTCCCATGAAAGGTTTGGCGGTGGAAACAGAAGGATTTTTATCATAGGAAATGAAATCAGCCCTCAACAACATAACCTGTGAAAAAAAAATTTCTAAGCCCCGGGGTCACAATTTCAGCAAAAATCTGAAATCCTCCAATTCTCTCAAAAATGGTGCCAAACTGTTGCAAATTCTCCCATGAAAGGTTTGGCGGGGGAAATAGAAGCCTTTTTGTCATAGGAAATGAAATCAGCCCTTGAAGACAAAACCTGTGAAAAAAAATTTTTCTAAGCCCCGGCGTCACAATTTCAGCAAAAATCTGAAATTCTCCAATTCTCTCAAAAATGGTGCCAAACTGTTGCAAATTCTCCCCTGAAAGATTTGGCGGTGGAAACAAAAGCATTTTTGTCTTAGGAAATGAAATCAGCCCTCGAAGACAAAACCTGTGAAAAAAAATTTTCTAAGCCCCGGGGTCACAATTTCAGCAAAAATCTGAAATTCTCCAGTTCACTCAAAAATGGTGCCAAAACTGTTGCAAATTATCCCCTGAAAAGTTTGGTGGTGGAAACAGAAGGCTTTTTGTCATAGGAAATGAAATCAGCCCTCGAGAACTTTACCTGTGAAAAAAAAATTTTCTAAGCCCCGGGGTCACAATTTCAGCAAAAATCTGAAATCCTCCAATTCTCTCAAAAATGGTACCAAACTCTTGCAAATTATCCCCTGAAAGGTTTGGCGGTGGAAACAGAAGGCTTTTTGTCATAGGAAATGAAATCAGCCCTCGAGAACTTTACCTGTGTAAAAAAAAATTTCTAAGCCCCGGGGTCACAATTTCAGCAAAAATCCGAAATTCTCCAATTCTCTCAAAAATGGTGCCAAACTGTTGCAAATTCTCCCATGAAAAGTTTGGCGGTGGAAACAGCAGCCTTTTTGTCATAGGAAATGAAATCAGCCCTCGAAGACAAAACCTGTGGAAAAAAATTTTATAAGCCCCGGGGTCACAATTTCAGCAAAAATCTGAAATTCTCCCGATCACTCAAAAATGGTACCAAACTCTTGCAAATTATCCCCTGAAAGGTTTGGCGGTGGAAACAGAAAGCTTTTTGTCATAGGAAATGAAATCAGCCCTCGAGAACGTTACCTGTGTAAAAAAAAATTTCTAAGCCCCGGGGTCACAATTTCAGCAAAAATCCGAAATTCTCCAATTCTCTCAAAAATGGTGCCAAACTCTTGCAAATTATCCCCTGAAAGGTTTGGTGTTGGAAACAGAAGGCTTTTTGTCATAGGAAATGAAATCAGCCCATAACAACATAACCTGTGAAAAAAAAAATTCTAAGCCCCGGGGTCACAATTTCAGCAAAAATCTGAAATCCTCCAATTCTCTCAAAAATGGTGCCAAACTGTTGCCAATTCTCCCATGAAAGATTTGGCGGTGGAAACAGAAGCCTTTTTGTCAAAGGAAATGAAATCAGCCCTCGAAGACAAAACCTGTGAAAAAAAAAATTTCTAAGCCCCGGGGTCACAATTTCAGCAAAAATCTGAAATTCTCCAATTCTCTCAAAAATGGTGCCAAACTGTTGCAAATTCTCCCCTGAAATATTTGGCGGTGGAAACAAAAGCATTTTTGTCATAGGAAATGAAATCAGCCCTCGAAGACAAAACCTGTGAAAAAAAAATTTCTAAACCCCGGGGTCACAATTTCAGCAAAAATCTGAAATTCTCCAATTCTCTCAAAAATGGTGCCAAACTCTTGCAAATTCTCCCCTGAAAGGTTTGGCGGTGGAAACAGAAGGATTTTTATCATAGGAAATGAAATCAGCCCTCAACAACATAACTTGTGAAAAAAAAATTTCTAAGCCCCGGGGTCACAATTTCAGCAAAAATCTGAAATTCTCCAGTTCACTCAAAAATGGTGCCAAACTGTTGCAAATTATCCCCTCAAAGGTTTGGTGGTGGAAACAGAAGGCTTTTTGTCATAGGAAATGAAATCAGCCCTCGAGAACTTTACCTGTGGGAAAAAAAATTTCTAAGCCCCGGGGTCACAATTTCAGCAAAAATCTGAAATTCTCCAATTCTCTCAAAAATGGTGCCAAACTGTTGCAAATTCTCCCATGAAAGGTTTGGCGGTGGAAACAGAAGCCTTTTTGTCATAGGAAATGAAATCAGCCCTTGAAGACAAAACCTGTGAAAAAAAATTTTTCTAAGCCCCGGCGTCACAATTTCAGCAAAAATCTGAAATTCTCCAGTTCACTCAAAAATGGTGCCAAACTCTTGCAAATTATCTCCTGAAAGGTTTGGCGGTGGAAACAGAAGGCTTTTTGTCATAGGAAATGAAATCAGCCCTCGAGAACTTTACCTGTGAAAAAAAAAATTTCTAAGCCCCGGGGTTACAATTTCAGCAAAAATCCGAAATTCTCCAATTCTCTCAAAAATGGTGCCAAACTCTTGCAAATTATCTCCTGAAAGGTTTGGCGGTGGAAACAGAAGGCCTTTTGTCATAGGAAATGAAATTAGCCCTCGAGAACTTTACCTGTTTAAAAAAAATTTTCTAAGCCCTGGGGTCACAATTTCAGCAAAAATCTGAAATTCTCCAATTCTCTCAAAAATGGTGCCAAACTGTTGCAAATTCTCCCCTGAAAGGTTTGGCGGTGGAAACAGAAGGATTTTTATCATAGGAAATGAAATCAGCCCTCAAAGACAAAACCTGTGAAAAAAAATTTTTCTAAGCCCCGGCGTCACAATTTCAGCAAAAATCTGAAATTCTCCAGTTCACTCAAAAATGGTGCCAAACTGTTGCAAATTGTCCCCTGAAAGGTTTGGTGGTGGAAACAGAAGGCTTTTTGTCATAGGAAATGAAATCAGCCCTCGAGAACTTTACCTGTGAAAAAAAAAAATTCTAAGCCCCGGGGTCACAATTTCAGCAAAAATCTGAAATTCTCCAATTCTCTCAAAAATGGTGCCAAACTGTTGCAAATTCTCCCCTGAAAAATTTGGCGGTGGAAACAAAAGCATTTTTGTCATAGGAAATGAAATCAGCCCTCGAAGACAAAACCTGTGAAAAAAAAATTTCTATGCCCCGGGGTCAAAATTTCAGCAAAAATCTGAAATTCTCCAATTCTCTCAAAAATGGTGCCAAACTGTTGCAAATTCTCCCCTGAAAGATTTGGCGGTGGAAACAAAAGCATTTTTGTCATAGGAAATGAAATCAGCCCTCGAAGACAAAACCTGTGGAAAAAAAATTTCTCAGCCCCGGGGTCACAATTTCAGCAAAAATCTGAAATTCTCCAATTCTCTCAAAAATGGTGCCAAACTCTTGCAAATTATCTCCTGAAAGGTTTGGTGGTGGAAACAGAAGGCTTTTTGTCATAGGAAATGAAATCAGCCCTCGAGAACTTTACCTGTGAAAAAAAAATTTTCTAAGCCCCGGGGTCACAATTTCAGCAAAAATCTGAAATTCTCCCCTTCACTCAAAAATGGTGCCAAACTGTTGCAAATTCTCCCATGAAATGTTTGGCGGTGGAAAAAGAAGGCTTTTTATCATGGGAATTGTAATCAGCACTCGAAGAGAAAACCTGTGGGGAAAAAAATTCTAAGTCCCGGGGTCACAATTTCAGCAAAAATCTGAAATTCTCCAATTCTCTCAAAAATGGTGCCAAACTCTTGCAAATTCTCCCCTGAAAGGTTTGGCGGTGGAAACAGAAGGATTTTTATCATAGGAAATGAAATCAGCCCTCAACAACATAACCTGTGGGAAAAAAATTTCTAAGCCCCGGGGTCACAATTTCAGCAAAAATCTGAAATTCTCCAGTTCACTGAAAAATGGTGCCAAACTGTTGCAAATTATCCCCTGAAAGGTTTTGTAGTGGAAACAGAAGGCTTTTAGTCATAGGAAATGAAATCAGCCCTCGAGAACTTTACCTGTGAAAAAAAAATTTTCTAAGCCCCGGGGTCACAATTTCAGCAAAAATCTGAAATTCTCCAATTCTCTCAAAAATGGTGCCAAACTGTTGCAAATTCTCCCCTGAAAGATTTGGTGGTGGAAACAAAAGCATTTTTGTCATAGGAAATGAAATCAGCCCTCGAAGACAAAACCTGTGGAAAAAAAATTTCTAAGCCCCGGGGTCACAATTTCAGCAAAAATCTGAAATTCTCCAGTTCACTCAAAAATGGTGCCAAACTGTTGCAAATTATCCCTAGAAAAGTTTGGTGGTGGAAACAGAAGGCTTTTTGTCATAGGAAATGAAATCAGCCCTCGAAGACAAAACCTGTGAAAAAAAATTTTCTAAGCCCCGGGGTCACAATTTCAGCAAAAATCTGAAATTCTCCAGTTCACTGAAAAATGGTGCCAAACTGTTGCAAATTATCCCCTGAAAGGTTTTGTGGTGGAAACAGAAGGCTTTTTGTCATAGGAAATGAAATCAGCCGTCGAGAACTTTACCTGTGAAAAAAAAATTTTCTAAGCCCCGGGGTCACAATTTCAGCAAAAATCTGAAATTCTCCAATTCTCTCAAAAATGGTGCCAAACTGTTGCAAATTCTCCCCTGAAAGATTTGGCGGTGGAAACAAAAGCATTTTTGTCATAGGAAATGAAATCAGCCCTCGAAGACAAAACCTGTGAAAAAAAAATTTCTAAGCCCCGGGGTCACAATTTCAGCAAAAATCTGAAATTCTCCAGTTCACTCAAAAATGGTGCCAAACTGTTGCAAATTATCCCTAGAAAAGTTTGGTGGTGGAAACAGAAGGCTTTTTGTCATAGGAAATGAAATCAGCCCTCGAAGACAAAACCTGTGAAAAAAAAATTTTCTAAGCCCCGGGGTCACAATTTCAGCAAAAATCTGAAATTCTCCCGATCACTCAAAAATGGAACCAAACTCTTGCAAATTATCCCCTGAAAGGTTTGGCGGTGGAAACAGAAGGCTTTTTGTCATAGGAAATGAAATCAGCCCTCGAGAACTTTACCTGTGTAAAAAAAAAATTCTAATCCCCGGGGTCACAATTTCAGCAAAAATCCGAAATTCTCCAATTCTCTCAAAAATGGTGCCAATCTCTTGCAAATTATCCCCTGAAAGGTTTGGTGGTGGAAACAGAAGGCTTTTTGTCATAGGAAATGAAATCAGCCCTCAACAACATAACCTGTGAAAAAAAAAATTCTAAGCCCCGGGGTCACAATTTCAGCAAAAATCTGAAATTCTCCCCTTCACTCAAAAATGGTGCCAAACTCTTGCAAATTATCCCCTGAAAGGTTTGGCGGTGGAAACAGAAGGCTTTTTGTCATAGGAAATGAAATCAGCCCTCGAGAACTTTACCTGTGAAAAAAAAATTTTCTAAGCCCCGGGGTCACAATTTCAGCAAAAATCCGAAATTCTCCAATTCTCTCAAAAATGGTGCCAAACTCTTGCATATTATCCCCTGAAAGGTTTGGCGGTGGAAACAGAAGGCTTTTTGTCATAGGAAATGAAATCAGCCCTCGAGAACTTTACCTGTGGAAAAAAAAATTTCTAAGCCCCGGGGTTACAATTTCAGCAAAAATCCGAAATTCTCCAGTTCACTCAAAAATGGTGCCAAACTGTTGCAAATTATCCCTAGAAAAGT
The DNA here is from genome assembly GCF_965113315.1 of Podarcis vaucheri. Lineage (NCBI taxonomy): Eukaryota > Metazoa > Chordata > Lepidosauria > Squamata > Lacertidae > Podarcis > Podarcis vaucheri. Next base: position 37,053 of record NW_028118821.1, read on the forward strand.
TTGGTGGTGGAAACAGAAGGCTTTTTGTCATAGGAAATGAAATCAGCCCTCGAAGACAAAAACCTGTGAAAAAAAATTTTCTAAGCCCCGGGGTCACAATTTCAGCAAAAATCTGAAATTCTCCAGTTCACTGAAAAATGGTGCCAAACTGTTGCAAATTATCCCCTGAAAGGTTTTGTGGTGGAAACAGAAGGCTTTTTGTCATAGGAAATGAAATCAGCCCTCGAGAACTTTACCTGTGAAAAAAAAATTTTCTAAGCCCCGGGGTCACAATTTCAGCAAAAATCTGAAATTCTCCAATTCTCTCAAAAATGGTGCCAAACTGTTGCAAATTCTCCCCTGAAAGATTTGGCGGTGGAAACAAAAGCATTTTTGTCATAGGAAATGAAATCAGCCCTCGAAGACAAAACCTGTGAAAAAAAAATTTCTAAGCCCCGGGGTCACAATTTCAGCAAAAATCTGAAATTCTCCAGTTCACTCAAAAATGGTGCCAAACTGTTGCAAATTATCCCTAGAAAAGTTTGGTGGTGGGAACAGAAGGCTTTTTGTCATAGGAAATGAAATCAGCCCTCGAAGACAAAACCTGTGAAAAAAAAATTTTCTAAGCCCCGGGGTCACAATTTCAGCAAAAATCTGAAATTCTCCCGATCACTCAAAAATGGAACCAAACTCTTGCAAATTATCCCCTGAAAGGTTTGGCGGTGGAAACAGAAGGCTTTTTGTCATAGGAAATGAAATCAGCCCTCGAGAACTTTACCTGTGTAAAAAAAAAATTCTAATCCCCGGGGTCACAATTTCAGCAAAAATCCGAAATTCTCCAATTCTCTCAAAAATGGTGCCAAACTCTTGCAAATTATCCCCTGAAAGGTTTGGTGGTGGAAACAGAAGGCTTTTTGTCATAGGAAATGAAATCAGCCCTCAACAACATAACCTGTGAAAAAAAAAATTCTAAGCCCCGGGGTCACAATTTCAGCAAAAATCTGAAATTCTCCCCTTCACTCAAAAATGGTGCCAAACTGTTGCAAATTATCCCCTGAAAGGTTTGGCGGTGGAAACAGAAGGCTTTTTGTCATAGGAAATGAAATCAGCCCTCGAGAACTTTACCTGTGGAAAAAAAAATTTCTAAGCCCCGGGGTTACAATTTCAGCAAAAATCCGAAATTCTCCAGTTCACTCAAAAATGGTGCCAAACTGTTGCAAATTCTCCCCTGAAAGGTTTGGCGGTGGAAACAGAAGGCTTTTTATCATGGGAATTGAAATCAGCACTCGAAGAGAAAACCTGTGGGAAAAAAAATTCTAAGTCCCGGGGTCACAATTTCAGCAAAAATCTGAAATTCTCCAATTCTCTCAAAAATGGTGCCAAACTCTTGCAAATTCTCCCCTGAAAGGTTTGGCGGTGGAAACAGAAGGATTTTTATCATAGGAAATGAAATCAGCCCTCAACAACATAACCTGTGGGAAAAAAATTTCTAAGCCCCGGGGTCACAATTTCAGCAAAAATCTGAAATTCTCCAGTTCATTGAAAAATGGTGCCAAACTGTTGCAAATTATCCCCTGAAAGGTTTTGTGGTGGAAACAGAAGGCTTTTAGTCATAGGAAATGAAATCAGCCCTCGAGAACTTTACCTGTGAAAAAAAAATTTTCTAAGCCCCGGGGTCACAATTTCAGCAAAAATCTGAAATTCTCCAATTCTCTCAAAAATGGTGCCAAACTGTTGCAAATTCTCCCCTGAAAGATTTGGTGGTGGAAACAAAAGCATTTTTGTCATAGGAAATGAAATCAGCCCTCGAAGACAAAACCTGTGGAAAAAAAATTTCTAAGCCCCGGGGTCACAATTTCAGCAAAAATCTGAAATTCTCCAGTTCACTCAAAAATGGTGCCAAACTGTTGCAAATTATCCCTAGAAAAGTTTGGTGGTGGAAACAGAAGGCTTTTTGTCATAGGAAATGAAATCAGCCCTCGAAGACAAAACCTGTGAAAAAAAATTTTCTAAGCCCCGGGGTCACAATTTCAGCAAAAATCTGAAATTCTCCAGTTCACTGAAAAATGGTGCCAAACTGTTGCAAATTATCCCCTGAAAGGTTTTGTGGTGGAAACAGAAGGCTTTTTGTCATAGGAAATGAAATCAGCCGTCGAGAACTTTACCTGTGAAAAAAAAATTTTCTAAGCCCCGGGGTCACAATTTCAGCAAAAATCTGAAATTCTCCAATTCTCTCAAAAATGGTGCCAAACTGTTGCAAATTCTCCCCTGAAAGATTTGGCGGTGGAAACAAAAGCATTTTTGTCATAGGAAATGAAATCAGCCCTCGAAGACAAAACCTGTGAAAAAAAAATTTCTAAGCCCCGGGGTCACAATTTCAGCAAAAATCTGAAATTCTCCAGTTCACTCAAAAATGGTGCCAAACTGTTGCAAATTATCCCTAGAAAAGTTTGGTGGTGGAAACAGAAGGCTTTTTGTCATAGGAAATGAAATCAGCCCTCGAAGACAAAACCTGTGAAAAAAAAATTTTCTAAGCCCCGGGGTCACAATTTCAGCAAAAATCTGAAATTCTCCCGATCACTCAAAAATGGAACCAAACTCTTGCAAATTATCCCCTGAAAGGTTTGGCGGTGGAAACAGAAGGCTTTTTGTCATAGGAAATGAAATCAGCCCTCGAGAACTTTACCTGTGTAAAAAAAAAATTCTAATCCCCGGGGTCACAATTTCAGCAAAAATCCGAAATTCTCCAATTCTCTCAAAAATGGTGCCAAACTCTTGCAAATTATCCCCTGAAAGGTTTGGTGGTGGAAACAGAAGGCTTTTTGTCATAGGAAATGAAATCAGCCCTCAACAACATAACATGTGAAAAAAAAAATTCTAAGCCCCGGGGTCACAATTTCAGCAAAAATCTGAAATTCTCCCCTTCACTCAAAAATGGTGCCAAACTCTTGCAAATTATCCCCTGAAAGGTTTGGCGGTGGAAACAGAAGGCTTTTTGTCATAGGAAATGAAATCAGCCCTCGAGAACTTTACCTGTGAAAAAAAAAATTTCTAAGCCCCGGGGTCACAATTTCAGCAAAAATCCGAAATTCTCCAATTCTCTCAAAAATGGTGCCAAACTCTTGCATATTATCCCCTGAAAGGTTTGGCGGTGGAAACAGAAGGCTTTTTGTCATAGGAAATGAAATCAGCCCTCGAGAACTTTACCTGTGGAAAAAAAAATTTCTAAGCCCCGGGGTTACAATTTCAGCAAAAATCCGAAATTCTCCAGTTCACTCAAAAATGGTGCCAAACTGTTGCAAATTATCCCTAGAAAAGTTTGGTGGTGGAAACAGAAGGCTTTTTGTCATAGGAAATGAAATCAGCCCTCGAAGACAAAAACCTGTGAAAAAAAATTTTCTAAGCCCCGGGGTCACAATTTCAGCAAAAATCTGAAATTCTCCAGTTCACTGAAAAATGGTGCCAAACTGTTGCAAATTATCCCCTGAAAGGTTTTGTGGTGGAAACAGAAGGCTTTTTGTCATAGGAAATGAAATCAGCCCTCGAGAACTTTACCTGTGAAAAAAAAATTTTCTAAGCCCCGGGGTCACAATTTCAGCAAAAATCTGAAATTCTCCAATTCTCTCAAAAATGGTGCCAAACTGTTGCAAATTCTCCCCTGAAAGATTTGGCGGTGGAAACAAAAGCATTTTTGTCATAGGAAATGAAATCAGCCCTCGAAGACAAAACCTGTGAAAAAAAAATTTCTAAGCCCCGGGGTCACAATTTCAGCAAAAATCTGAAATTCTCCAGTTCACTCAAAAATGGTGCCAAACTGTTGCAAATTATCCCTAGAAAAGTTTGGTGGTGGGAACAGAAGGCTTTTTGTCATAGGAAATGAAATCAGCCCTCGAAGACAAAACCTGTGAAAAAAAAATTTTCTAAGCCCCGGGGTCACAATTTCAGCAAAAATCTGAAATTCTCCCGATCACTCAAAAATGGAACCAAACTCTTGCAAATTATCCCCTGAAAGGTTTGGCGGTGGAAACAGAAGGCTTTTTGTCATAGGAAATGAAATCAGCCCTCGAGAACTTTACCTGTGTAAAAAAAAAATTCTAATCCCCGGGGTCACAATTTCAGCAAAAATCCGAAATTCTCCAATTCTCTCAAAAATGGTGCCAAACTCTTGCAAATTATCCCCTGAAAGGTTTGGTGGTGGAAACAGAAGGCTTTTTGTCATAGGAAATGAAATCAGCCCTCAACAACATAACCTGTGAAAAAAAAAATTCTAAGCCCCGGGGTCACAATTTCAGCAAAAATCTGAAATTCTCCCCTTCACTCAAAAATGGTGCCAAACTGTTGCAAATTATCCCCTGAAAGGTTTGGCGGTGGAAACAGAAGGCTTTTTGTCATAGGAAATGAAATCAGCCCTCGAGAACTTTACCTGTGGAAAAAAAAATTTCTAAGCCCCGGGGTTACAATTTCAGCAAAAATCCGAAATTCTCCAGTTCACTCAAAAATGGTGCCAAACTGTTGCAAATTCTCCCCTGAAAGGTTTGGCGGTGGAAACAGAAGGCTTTTTATCATGGGAATTGAAATCAGCACTCGAAGAGAAAACCTGTGGGAAAAAAAATTCTAAGTCCCGGGGTCACAATTTCAGCAAAAATCTGAAATTCTCCAATTCTCTCAAAAATGGTGCCAAACTCTTGCAAATTCTCCCCTGAAAGGTTTGGCGGTGGAAACAGAAGGATTTTTATCATAGGAAATGAAATCAGCCCTCAACAACATAACCTGTGGGAAAAAAATTTCTAAGCCCCGGGGTCACAATTTCAGCAAAAATCTGAAATTCTCCAGTTCACTGAAAAATGGTGCCAAACTGTTGCAAATTATCCCCTGAAAGGTTTTGTGGTGGAAACAGAAGGCTTTTAGTCATAGGAAATGAAATCAGCCCTCGAGAACTTTACCTGTGAAAAAAAAAATTTTCTAAGCCCCGGGGTCACAATTTCAGCAAAAATCTGAAATTCTCCAATTCTCTCAAAAATGGTGCCAAACTGTTGCAAATTCTCCCCTGAAAGATTTGGTGGTGGAAACAAAAGCATTTTTGTCATAGGAAATGAAATCAGCCCTCGAAGACAAAACCTGTGGAAAAAAAATTTCTAAGCCCCGGGGTCACAATTTCAGCAAAAATCTGAAATTCTCCAGTTCACTCAAAAATGGTGCCAAACTGTTGCAAATTATCCCTAGAAAAGTTTGGTGGTGGAAACAGAAGGCTTTTTGTCATAGGAAATGAAATCAGCCCTCGAAGACAAAACCTGTGAAAAAAAATTTTCTAAGCCCCGGGGTCACAATTTCAGCAAAAATCTGAAATTCTCCAGTTCACTGAAAAATGGTGCCAAACTGTTGCAAATTATCCCCTGAAAGGTTTTGTGGTGGAAACAGAAGGCTTTTTGTCATAGGAAATGAAATCAGCCGTCGAGAACTTTACCTGTGAAAAAAAAATTTTCTAAGCCCCGGGGTCACAATTTCAGCAAAAATCTGAAATTCTCCAATTCTCTCAAAAATGGTGCCAAACTGTTGCAAATTCTCCCCTGAAAGATTTGGCGGTGGAAACAAAAGCATTTTTGTCATAGGAAATGAAATCAGCCCTCGAAGACAAAACCTGTGAAAAAAAAATTTCTAAGCCCCGGGGTCACAATTTCAGCAAAAATCTGAAATTCTCCAGTTCACTCAAAAATGGTGCCAAACTGTTGCAAATTATCCCTAGAAAAGTTTGGTGGTGGAAACAGAAGGCTTTTTGTCATAGGAAATGAAATCAGCCCTCGAAGACAAAACCTGTGAAAAAAAAATTTTCTAAGCCCCGGGGTCACAATTTCAGCAAAAATCTGAAATTCTCCCGATCACTCAAAAATGGAACCAAACTCTTGCAAATTATCCCCTGAAAGGTTTGGCGGTGGAAACAGAAGGCTTTTTGTCATAGGAAATGAAATCAGCCCTCGAGAACTTTACCTGTGTAAAAAAAAAATTCTAATCCCCGGGGTCACAATTTCAGCAAAAATCCGAAATTCTCCAATTCTCTCAAAAATGGTGCCAAACTCTTGCAAATTATCCCCTGAAAGGTTTGGTGGTGGAAACAGAAGGCTTTTTGTCATAGGAAATGAAATCAGCCCTCAACAACATAACCTGTGAAAAAAAAAATTCTAAGCCCCGGGGTCACAATTTCAGCAAAAATCTGAAATTCTCCCCTTCACTCAAAAATGGTGCCAAACTCTTGCAAATTATCCCCTGAAAGGTTTGGCGGTGGAAACAGAAGGCTTTTTGTCATAGGAAATGAAATCAGCCCTCGAGAACTTTACCTGTGAAAAAAAAAATTTCTAAGCCCCGGGGTCACAATTTCAGCAAAAATCCGAAATTCTCCAATTCTCTCAAAAATGGTGCCAAACTCTTGCATATTATCCCCTGAAAGGTTTGGCGGTGGAAACAGAAGGCTTTTTGTCATAGGAAATGAAATCAGCCCTCGAGAACATTACCTGTGGAAAAAAAAATTTCTAAGCCCCGGGGTTACAATTTCAGCAAAAATCCGAAATTCTCCAGTTCACTCAAAAATGGTGCCAAACTGTTGCAAATTATCCCTAGAAAAGTTTGGTGGTGGAAACAGAAGGCTTTTTGTCATAGGAAATGAAATCAGCCCTCGAAGACAAAAACCTGTGAAAAAAAATTTTCTAAGCCCCGGGGTCACAATTTCAGCAAAAATCTGAAATTCTCCAGTTCACTGAAAAATGGTGCCAAACTGTTGCAAATTATCCCCTGAAAGGTTTTGTGGTGGAAACAGAAGGCTTTTTGTCATAGGAAATGAAATCAGCCCTCGAGAACTTTACCTGTGAAAAAAAAATTTTCTAAGCCCCGGGGTCACAATTTCAGCAAAAATCTGAAATTCTCCAATTCTCTCAAAAATGGTGCCAAACTGTTGCAAATTCTCCCCTGAAAGATTTGGCGGTGGAAACAAAAGCATTTTTGTCAGAGGAAATGAAATCAGCCCTCGAAGACAAAACCTGTGTAAAAAAAAAATTCTAATCCCCGGGGTCACAATTTCAGCAAAAATCCGAAATTCTCCAATTCTCTCAAAAATGGTGCCAAACTCTTGCAAATTATCCCCTGAAAGGTTTGGTGGTGGAAACAGAAGGCTTTTTGTCATAGGAAATGAAATCAGCCCTCAACAACATAACCTGTGGAAAAAAAATTCTAAGCCCCGGGGTCACAATTTCAGCAAAAATCTGAAATTCTCCCCTTCACTCAAAAATGGTGCCAAACTGTTGCAAATTATCCCCTGAAAGGTTTGGCGGTGGAAACAGAAGGCTTTTTGTCATAGGAAATGAAATCAGCCCTCGAGAACTTTACCTGTGGAAAAAAAAAATTCTAAGCCCCGGGGTTACAATTTCAGCAAAAATCCGAAATTCTCCAGTTCACTCAAAAATGGTGCCAAACTGTTGCAAATTCTCCCCTGAAAGGTTTGGCGGTGGAAACAGAAGGCTTTTTATCATGGGAATTGAAATCAGCCCTCGAAGACAAAACCTGTGTAAAAAAAATTTTCTAAGCCCCGGGGTCACAATTTCAGCAAAAATCCGAAATTCTCCAATTCTCTCAAAAATGGTGCCAAACTGTTGCAAATTATCCCCTGAAAGGTTTGGCGGTGGAAACAGAAGGCTTTTTGTCATAGGAAATGAAATCAGCCCTCAAAAACATAACCTGTGAAAAAAAAAAATTCTAAGCCCCGGGGTCACAATTTCAGCAAAAATCTGAAATTCTCCAATTCTCTCAAAAATGGTGCCAAACTGTTGCAAATTCTCCCCTGAAAAATTTGGCGGTGGAAACAAAAGCATTTTTGTCATAGGAAATGAAATCAGCCCTCGAAGACAAAACCTGTGAAAAAAAAATTTCTAAGCCCCGGGGTCACAATTTCAGCAAAAATCTGAAATTCTCCAATTCTCTCAAAAATGGTACCAAACTGTTGCAAATTCTCCCATGAAAGGTTTGGCGGTGGAAACAGAAGGATTTTTATCATAGGAAATGAAATCAGCCCTCAACAACATAACCTATGAAAAAAAAAATTCTAAGCCCCGGGGTCACAATTTCAGCAAAAATCTGAAATTCTCCAGTTCACTCAAAAATGGTGCCAACCTGTTGCAAATTATCCCCTGAAAGGTTTGGTGGTGGAAACAGAAGGCTTTTTGTCATAGGAAATGAAATCAGCCCTCGAGAACTTTACCTGTGAAAAAAAAAAATTCTAAGCCCCGGGGTCACAATTTCAGCAAAAATCTGAAATTCTCCAATTCTCTCAAAAATGGTGCCAAACTGTTGCAAATTCTCCGATGAAAGGTTTGGCCGTGGAAACAGAAGCCTTTTTATCATAGGAAATGAAATCAGCCCTCGAAGACAAAACCTGTGAAAAAAAAAATTTTCTAAGCCCCGGGGTCACAATTTCAGCAAAAATCTGAAATTCTCCAATTCTCTCAAAAATGGTGCCAAACTGTTGCAAATTCTCCCCTGAAAGATTTGGTGGTGGAAACAAAAGCATTTTTGTCATAGGAAATGAAATCAGCCCTCGAAGACAAAACCTGTGGAAAAAAAATTTCTAAGCCCCGGGGTCACAATTTCAGCAAAAATCTGAAATTCTCCAGTTCACTCAAAAATGGTGCCAAACTGTTGCAAATTATCCCTAGAAAAGTTTGGTGGTGGAAACAGAAGGCTTTTTGTCATAGGAAATGAAATCAGCCCTCGAAGACAAAACCTGTGAAAAAAAATTTTCTAAGCCCCGGGGTCACAATTTCAGCAAAAAACTGAAATTCTCCAGTTCACTGAAAAATGGTGCCAAACTGTTGCAAATTATCCCCTGAAAGGTTTTGTGGTGGAAACAGAAGGCTTTTTGTCATAGGAAATGAAATCAGCCGTCGAGAACTTTACCTGTGAAAAAAAAATTTTCTAAGCCCCGGGGTCACAATTTCAGCAAAAATCTGAAATTCTCCAATTCTCTCAAAAATGGTGCCAAACTGTTGCAAATTCTCCCCTGAAAGATTTGGCGGTGGAAACAAAAGCATTTTTGTCATAGGAAATGAAATCAGCCCTCGAAGACAAAACCTGTGAAAAAAAAATTTCTAAGCCCCGGGGTCACAATTTCAGCAAAAATCTGAAATTCTCCAGTTCACTCAAAAATGGTGCCAAACTGTTGCAAATTATCCCTAGAAAAGTTTGGTGGTGGAAACAGAAGGCTTTTTGTCATAGGAAATGAAATCAGCCGTCGAAGACAAAACCTGTGAAAAAAAAATTTTCTAAGCCCCGGGGTCACAATTTCAGCAAAAATCTGAAATTCTCCCGATCACTCAAAAATGGAACCAAACTCTTGCAAATTATCCCCTGAAAGGTTTGGCGGTGGAAACAGAAGGCTTTTTGTCATAGGAAATGAAATCAGCCCTCGAGAACTTTACCTGTGTAAAAAAAAAATTCTAATCCCCGGGGTCACAATTTCAGCAAAAATCCGAAATTCTCCAATTCTCTCAAAAATGGTGCCAATCTCTTGCAAATTATCCCCTGAAAGGTTTGGTGGTGGAAACAGAAGGCTTTTTGTCATAGGAAATGAAATCAGCCCTCAACAACATAACCTGTGAAAAAAAAAATTCTAAGCCCCGGGGTCACAATTTCAGCAAAAATCTGAAATTCTCCCCTTCACTCAAAAATGGTGCCAAACTCTTGCAAATTATCCCCTGAAAGGTTTGGCGGTGGAAACAGAAGGCTTTTTGTCATAGGAAATGAAATCAGCCCTCGAGAACTTTACCTGTGAAAAAAAAATTTTCTAAGCCCCGGGGTCACAATTTCAGCAAAAATCCGAAATTCTCCAATTCTCTCAAAAATGGTGCCAAACTCTTGCATATTATCCCCTGAAAGGTTTGGCGGTGGAAACAGAAGGCTTTTTGTCATAGGAAATGAAATCAGCCCTCGAGAACTTTACCTGTGGAAAAAAAAATTTCTAAGCCCCGGGGTTACAATTTCAGCAAAAATCCGAAATTCTCCAGTTCACTCAAAAATGGTGCCAAACTGTTGCAAATTATCCCTAGAAAAGTTTGGTGGTGGAAACAGAAGGCTTTTTGTCATAGGAAATGAAATCAGCCCTCGAAGACAAAAACCTGTGAAAAAAAATTTTCTAAGCCCCGGGGTCACAATTTCAGCAAAAATCTGAAATTCTCCAGTTCACTGAAAAATGGTGCCAAACTGTTGCAAATTATCCCCTGAAAGGTTTTGTGGTGGAAACAGAAGGCTTTTTGTCATAGGAAATGAAATCAGCCCTCGAGAACTTTACCTGTGAAAAAAAAATTTTCTAAGCCCCGGGGTCACAATTTCAGCAAAAATCTGAAATTCTCCAATTCTCTCAAAAATGGTGCCAAACTGTTGCAAATTCTCCCCTGAAAGATTTGGCGGTGGAAACAAAAGCATTTTTGTCATAGGAAATGAAATCAGCCCTCGAAGACAAAACCTGTGAAAAAAAAATTTCTAAGCCCCGGGGTCACAATTTCAGCAAAAATCTGAAATTCTCCAGTTCACTCAAAAATGGTGCCAAACTGTTGCAAATTATCCCTAGAAAAGTTTGGTGGTGGGAACAGAAGGCTTTTTGTCATAGGAAATGAAATCAGCCCTCGAAGACAAAACCTGTGAAAAAAAAATTTTCTAAGCCCCGGGGTCACAATTTCAGCAAAAATCTGAAATTCTCCCGATCACTCAAAAATGGAACCAAACTCTTGCAAATTATCCCCTGAAAGGTTTGGCGGTGGAAACAGAAGGCTTTTTGTCATAGGAAATGAAATCAGCCCTCGAGAACTTTACCTGTGTAAAAAAAAAATTCTAATCCCCGGGGTCACAATTTCAGCAAAAATCCGAAATTCTCCAATTCTCTCAAAAATGGTGCCAAACTCTTGCAAATTATCCCCTGAAAGGTTTGGTGGTGGAAACAGAAGGCTTTTTGTCATAGGAAATGAAATCAGCCCTCAACAACATAACCTGTGAAAAAAAAAATTCTAAGCCCCGGGGTCACAATTTCAGCAAAAATCTGAAATTCTCCCCTTCACTCAAAAATGGTGCCAAACTGTTGCAAATTATCCCCTGAAAGGTTTGGCGGTGGAAACAGAAGGCTTTTTGTCATAGGAAATGAAATCAGCCCTCGAGAACTTTACCTGTGGAAAAAAAAATTTCTAAGCCCCGGGGTTACAATTTCAGCAAAAATCCGAAATTCTCCAGTTCACTCAAAAATGGTGCCAAACTGTTGCAAATTCTCCCCTGAAAGGTTTGGCGGTGGAAACAGAAGGCTTTTTATCATGGGAATTGAAATCAGCACTCGAAGAGAAAACCTGTGGGGAAAAAAATTCTAAGTCCCGGGGTCACAATTTCAGCAAAAATCTGAAATTCTCCAATTCTCTCAAAAATGGTGCCAAACTCTTGCAAATTCTCCCCTGAAAGGTTTGGCGGTGGAAACAGAAGGATTTTTATCATAGGAAATGAAATCAGCCCTCAACAACATAACCTGTGGGAAAAAAATTTCTAAGCCCCGGGGTCACAATTTCAGCAAAAATCTGAAATTCTCCAGTTCACTGAAAAATGGTGCCAAACTGTTGCAAATTATCCCCTGAAAGGTTTTGTGGTGGAAACAGAAGGCTTTTTGTCATAGGAAATGAAATCAGCCCTCGAGAACTTTACCTGTGAAAAAAAAATTTTCTAAGCCCCGGGGTCACAATTTCAGCAAAAATCTGAAATTCTCCAATTCTCTCAAAAATGGTGCCAAACTGTTGCAAATTCTCCCCTGAAAGATTTGGCGGTGGAAACAAAAGCATTTTTGTCATAGGAAATGAAATCAGCCCTCGAAGACAAAACCTGTGAAAAAAAAATTTCTAAGCCCCGGGGTCACAATTTCAGCAAAAATCTGAAATTCTCCAGTTCACTCAAAAATGGTGCCAAACTGTTGCAAATTATCCCTAGAAAAGTTTGGTGGTGGGAACAGAAGGCTTTTTGTCATAGGAAATGAAATCAGCCCTCGAAGACAAAACCTGTGAAAAAAAAATTTTCTAAGCCCCGGGGTCACAATTTCAGCAAAAATCTGAAATTCTCCCGATCACTCAAAAATGGAACCAAACTCTTGCAAATTATCCCCTGAAAGGTTTGGCGGTGGAAACAGAAGGCTTTTTGTCATAGGAAATGAAATCAGCCCTCGAGAACTTTACCTGTGTAAAAAAAAAATTCTAATCCCCGGGGTCACAATTTCAGCAAAAATCCGAAATTCTCCAATTCTCTCAAAAATGGTGCCAAACTCTTGCAAATTATCCCCTGAAAGGTTTGGTGGTGGAAACAGAAGGCTTTTTGTCATAGGAAATGAAATCAGCCCTCAACAACATAACCTGTGAAAAAAAAAATTCTAAGCCCCGGGGTCACAATTTCAGCAAAAATCTGAAATTCTCCCCTTCACTCAAAAATGGTGCCAAACTGTTGCAAATTATCCCCTGAAAGGTTTGGCGGTGGAAACAGAAGGCTTTTTGTCATAGGAAATGAAATCAGCCCTCGAGAACTTTACCTGTGGAAAAAAAAATTTCTAAGCCCCGGGGTTACAATTTCAGCAAAAATCCGAAATTCTCCAGTTCACTCAAAAATGGTGCCAAACTGTTGCAAATTCTCCCCTGAAAGGTTTGGCGGTGGAAACAGAAGGCTTTTTATCATGGGAATTGAAATCAGCACTCGAAGAGAAAACCTGTGGGGAAAAAAATTCTAAGTCCCGGGGTCACAATTTCAGCAAAAATCTGAAATTCTCCAATTCTCTCAAAAATGGTGCCAAACTCTTGCAAATTCTCCCCTGAAAGGTTTGGCGGTGGAAACAGAAGGATTTTTATCATAGGAAATGAAATCAGCCCTCAACAACATAACCTGTGGGAAAAAAATTTCTAAGCCCCGGGGTCACAATTTCAGCAAAAATCTGAAATTCTCCAGTTCACTGAAAAATGGTGCCAAACTGTTGCAAATTATCCCCTGAAAGGTTTTGTGGTGGAAACAGAAGGCTTTTAGTCATAGGAAATGAAATCAGCCCTCGAGAACTTTACCTGTGAAAAAAAAATTTTCTAAGCCCCGGGGTCACAATTTCAGCAAAAATCTGAAATTCTCCAATTCTCTCAAAAATGGTGCCAAACTGTTGCAAATTCTCCCCTGAAAGATTTGGTGGTGGAAACAAAAGCATTTTTGTCATAGGAAATGAAATCAGCCCTCGAAGACAAAACCTGTGGAAAAAAAATTTCTAAGCCCCGGGGTCACAATTTCAGCAAAAATCTGAAATTCTCCAGTTCACTCAAAAATGGTGCCAAACTGTTGCAAATTATCCCTAGAAAAGTTTGGTGGTGGAAACAGAAGGCTTTTTGTCATAGGAAATGAAATCAGCCCTCGAAGACAAAACCTGTGAAAAAAAATTTTCTAAGCCCCGGGGTCACAATTTCAGCAAAAATCTGAAATTCTCCAGTTCACTGAAAAATGGTGCCAAACTGTTGCAAATTATCCCCTGAAAGGTTTTGTGGTGGAAACAGAAGGCTTTTTGTCATAGGAAATGAAATCAGCCGTCGAGAACTTTACCTGTGAAAAAAAAATTTTCTAAGCCCCGGGGTCACAATTTCAGCAAAAATCTGAAATTCTCCAATTCTCTCAAAAATGGTGCCAAACTGTTGCAAATTCTCCCCTGAAAGATTTGGCGGTGGAAACAAAAGCATTTTTGTCATAGGAAATGAAATCAGCCCTCGAAGACAAAACCTGTGAAAAAAAAATTTCTAAGCCCCGGGGTCACAATTTCAGCAAAAATCTGAAATTCTCCAGTTCACTCAAAAATGGTGCCAAACTGTTGCAAATTATCCCTAGAAAAGTTTGGTGGTGGAAACAGAAGGCTTTTTGTCATAGGAAATGAAATCAGCCCTCGAAGACAAAACCTGTGAAAAAAAAATTTTCTAAGCCCCGGGGTCACAATTTCAGCAAAAATCTGAAATTCTCCCGATCACTCAAAAATGGAACCAAACTCTTGCAAATTATCCCCTGAAAGGTTTGGCGGTGGAAACAGAAGGCTTTTTGTCATAGGAAATGAAATCAGCCCTCGAGAACTTTACCTGTGTAAAAAAAAAATTCTAATCCCCGGGGTCACAATTTCAGCAAAAATCCGAAATTCTCCAATTCTCTCAAAAATGGTGCCAAACTCTTGCAAATTATCCCCTGAAAGGTTTGGTGGTGGAAACAGAAGGCTTTTTGTCATAGGAAATGAAATCAGCCCTCAACAACATAACCTGTGAAAAAAAAAATTCTAAGCCCCGGGGTCACAATTTCAGCAAAAATCTGAAATTCTCCCCTTCACTCAAAAATGGTGCCAAACTCTTGCAAATTATCCCCTGAAAGGTTTGGCGGTGGAAACAGAAGGCTTTTTGTCATAGGAAATGAAATCAGCCCTCGAGAACTTTACCTGTGAAAAAAAAAATTTCTAAGCCCCGGGGTCACAATTTCAGCAAAAATCCGAAATTCTCCAATTCTCTCAAAAATGGTGCCAAACTCTTGCATATTATCCCCTGAAAGGTTTGGCGGTGGAAACAGAAGGCTTTTTGTCATAGGAAATGAAATCAGCCCTCGAGAACTTTACCTGTGGAAAAAAAAATTTCTAAGCCCCGGGGTTACAATTTCAGCAAAAATCCGAAATTCTCCAGTTCACTCAAAAATGGTGCCAAACTGTTGCAAATTATCCCTAGAAAAGTTTGGTGGTGGAAACAGAAGGCTTTTTGTCATAGGAAATGAAATCAGCCCTCGAAGACAAAAACCTGTGAAAAAAAATTTTCTAAGCCCCGGGGTCACAATTTCAGCAAAAATCTGAAATTCTCCAGTTCACTGAAAAATGGTGCCAAACTGTTGCAAATTATCCCCTGAAAGGTTTTGTGGTGGAAACAGAAGGCTTTTTGTCATAGGAAATGAAATCAGCCCTCGAGAACTTTACCTGTGAAAAAAAAATTTTCTAAGCCCCGGGGTCACAATTTCAGCAAAAATCTGAAATTCTCCAATTCTCTCAAAAATGGTGCCAAACTGTTGCAAATTCTCCCCTGAAAGATTTGGCGGTGGAAACAAAAGCATTTTTGTCATAGGAAATGAAATCAGCCCTCGAAGACAAAACCTGTGAAAAAAAAATTTCTAAGCCCCGGGGTCACAATTTCAGCAAAAATCTGAAATTCTCCAGTTCACTCAAAAATGGTGCCAAACTGTTGCAAATTATCCCTAGAAAAGTTTGGTGGTGGGAACAGAAGGCTTTTTGTCATAGGAAATGAAATCAGCCCTCGAAGACAAAACCTGTGAAAAAAAAATTTTCTAAGCCCCGGGGTCACAATTTCAGCAAAAATCTGAAATTCTCCCGATCACTCAAAAATGGAACCAAACTCTTGCAAATTATCCCCTGAAAGGTTTGGCGGTGGAAACAGAAGGCTTTTTGTCATAGGAAATGAAATCAGCCCTCGAGAACTTTACCTGTGTAAAAAAAAAATTCTAATCCCCGGGGTCACAATTTCAGCAAAAATCCGAAATTCTCCAATTCTCTCAAAAATGGTGCCAAACTCTTGCAAATTATCCCCTGAAAGGTTTGGTGGTGGAAACAGAAGGCTTTTTGTCATAGGAAATGAAATCAGCCCTCAACAACATAACCTGTGAAAAAAAAAATTCTAAGCCCCGGGGTCACAATTTCAGCAAAAATCTGAAATTCTCCAATTCTCTCAAAAATGGTGCCAAACTCTTGCAAATTCTCCCCTGAAAGGTTTGGCGGTGGAAACAGAAGGATTTTTATCATAGGAAATGAAATCAGCCCTCAACAACATAACCTGTGGGAAAAAAATTTCTAAGCCCCGGGGTCACAATTTCAGCAAAAATCTGAAATTCTCCAGTTCACTGAAAAATGGTGCCAAACTGTTGCAAATTATCCCCTGAAAGGTTTTGTGGTGGAAACAGAAGGCTTTTAGTCATAGGAAATGAAATCAGCCCTCGAGAACTTTACCTGTGAAAAAAAAATTTTCTAAGCCCCGGGGTCACAATTTCAGCAAAAATCTGAAATTCTCCAATTCTCTCAAAAATGGTGCCAAACTGTTGCAAATTCTCCCCTGAAAGATTTGGTGGTGGAAACAAAAGCATTTTTGTCATAGGAAATGAAATCAGCCCTCGAAGACAAAACCTGTGGAAAAAAAATTTCTAAGCCCCGGGGTCACAATTTCAGCAAAAATCTGAAATTCTCCAGTTCACTCAAAAATGGTGCCAAACTGTTGCAAATTATCCCTAGAAAAGTTTGGTGGTGGAAACAGAAGGCTTTTTGTCATAGGAAATGAAATCAGCCCTCGAAGACAAAACCTGTGAAAAAAAAATTTCTAAGCCCCGGGGTCACAATTTCAGCAAAAATCTGAAATTCTCCAGTTCACTGAAAAATGGTGCCAAACTGTTGCAAATTATCCCCTGAAAGGTTTTGTGGTGGAAACAGAAGGCTTTTTGTCATAGGAAATGAAATCAGCCGTCGAGAACTTTACCTGTGAAAAAAAAATTTTCTAAGCCCCGGGGTCACAATTTCAGCAAAAATCTGAAATTCTCCAATTCTCTCAAAAATGGTGCCAAACTGTTGCAAATTCTCCCCTGAAAGATTTGGCGGTGGAAACAAAAGCATTTTTGTCATAGGAAATGAAATCAGCCCTCGAAGACAAAACCTGTGAAAAAAAAATTTCTAAGCCCCGGGGTCACAATTTCAGCAAAAATCTGAAATTCTCCAGTTCACTCAAAAATGGTGCCAAACTGTTGCAAATTATCCCTAGAAAAGTTTGGTGGTGGAAACAGAAGGCTTTTTGTCATAGGAAATGAAATCAGCCCTCGAAGACAAAACCTGTGAAAAAAAAATTTTCTAAGCCCCGGGGTCACAATTTCAGCAAAAATCTGAAATTCTCCCGATCACTCAAAAATGGAACCAAACTCTTACAAATTATCCCCTGAAAGGTTTGGCGGTGGAAACAGAAGGCTTTTTGTCATAGGAAATGAAATCAGCCCTCGAGAACTTTACCTGTGTAAAAAAAAAATTCTAATCCCCGGGGTCACAATTTCAGCAAAAATCCGAAATTCTCCAATTCTCTCAAAAATGGTGCCAAACTCTTGCAAATTATCCCCTGAAAGGTTTGGTGGTGGAAACAGAAGGCTTTTTGTCATAGGAAATGAAATCAGCCCTCAACAACATAACCTGTGAAAAAAAAAATTCTAAGCCCCGGGGTCACAATTTCAGCAAAAATCTGAAATTCTCCCCTTCACTCAAAAATGGTGCCAAACTCTTGCAAATTATCCCCTGAAAGGTTTGGCGGTGGAAACAGAAGGCTTTTTGTCATAGGAAATGAAATCAGCCCTCGAGAACTTTACCTGTGAAAAAAAAAATTTCTAAGCCCCGGGGTCACAATTTCAGCAAAAATCCGAAATTCTCCAATTCTCTCAAAAATGGTGCCAAACTCTTGCATATTATCCCCTGAAAGGTTTGGCGGTGGAAACAGAAGGCTTTTTGTCATAGGAAATGAAATCAGCCCTCGAGAACTTTACCTGTGGAAAAAAAAATTTCTAAGCCCCGGGGTTACAATTTCAGCAAAAATCCGAAATTCTCCAGTTCACTCAAAAATGGTGCCAAACTGTTGCAAATTATCCCTAGAAAGGTTTGGTGGTGGAAACAGAAGGCTTTTTGTCATAGGAAATGAAATCAGCCCTCGAAGACAAAAACCTGTGAAAAAAAATTTTCTAAGCCCCAGGGTCACAATTTCAGCAAAAATCTGAAATTCTCCAGTTCACTGAAAAATGGTGCCAAACTGTTGCAAATTATCCCCTGAAAGGTTTTGTGGTGGAAACAGAAGGCTTTTTGTCATAGGAAATGAAATCAGCCCTCGAGAACTTTACCTGTGAAAAAAAAATTTTCTAAGCCCCGGGGTCACAATTTCAGCAAAAATCTGAAATTCTCCAATTCTCTCAAAAATGGTGCCAAACTGTTGCAAATTCTCCCCTGAAAGATTTGGCGGTGGAAACAAAAGCATTTTTGTCATAGGAAATGAAATCAGCCCTCGAAGACAAAACCTGTGAAAAAAAAATTTCTAAGCCCCGGGGTCACAATTTCAGCAAAAATCTGAAATTCTACAGTTCACTCAAAAATGGTGCCAAACTGTTGCAAATTATCCCTAGAAAAGTTTGGTGGTGGGAACAGAAGGCTTTTTGTCATAGGAAATGAAATCAGCCCTCGAAGACAAAACCTGTGAAAAAAAAATTTTCTAAGCCCCGGGGTCACAATTTCAGCAAAAATCTGAAATTCTCCCGATCACTCAAAAATGGAACCAAACTCTTGCAAATTATCCCCTGAAAGGTTTGGCGGTGGAAACAGAAGGCTTTTTGTCATAGGAAATGAAATCAGCCCTCGAGAACTTTACCTGTGTAAAAAAAAAATTCTAATCCCCGGGGTCACAATTTCAGCAAAAATCCGAAATTCTCCAATTCTCTCAAAAATGGTGCCAAACTCTTGCAAATTATCCCCTGAAAGGTTTGGTGGTGGAAACAGAAGGCTTTTTGTCATAGGAAATGAAATCAGCCCTCAAAAACATAACCTGTGAAAAAAAAAAATTCTAAGCCCCGGGGTCACAATTTCAGCAAAAATCTGAAATTTTCCAATTCTCTCAAAAATGGTGCCAAACTGTTGCAAATTCTCCCCTGAAAGGTTTGGCGGTGGAAACAAAAGCATTTTTATCATGGGAATTGAAATCAGCCCTCGAAGACAAAACCTGTGAAAAAAAAATTTCTAAGCCCCGGGGTCACAATTTCAGCAAAAATCTGAAATTCTCCAATTCTCTCAAAAATGGTACCAAACTGTTGCAAATTCTCCCATGAAAGGTTTGGCGGTGGAAACAGAAGGATTTTTATCATAGGAAATGAAATCAGCCCTCAACAACATAACCTATGAAAAAAAAAATTCTAAGCCCCGGGGTCACAATTTCAGCAAAAATCTGAAATTCTCCAGTTCACTCAAAAATGGTGCCAACCTGTTGCAAATTATCCCCTGAAAGGTTTGGTGGTGGAAACAGAAGGCTTTTTGTCATAGGAAATGAAATCAGCCCTCGAGAACTTTACCTGTGAAAAAAAAAATTTCTAAGCCCCGGGGTCACAATTTCAGCAAAAATCTGAAATT
Source organism: Podarcis vaucheri (assembly GCF_965113315.1). Taxonomy (NCBI): domain Eukaryota; kingdom Metazoa; phylum Chordata; class Lepidosauria; order Squamata; family Lacertidae; genus Podarcis; species Podarcis vaucheri. The sequence continues at coordinate 56,269 of NW_028118821.1, forward strand.
CTCCAATTCTCTCAAAAATGGTGCCAAACTGTTGCAAATTCTCCGATGAAAGGTTTGGCGGTGGAAACAGAAGCCTTTTTATCATAGGAAATGAAATCAGCCCTCGAAGACAAAACCTGTGAAAAAAAAAATTTCTAAGCCCCGGGGTCACAATTTCAGCAAAAATCTGAAATTCTCCAATTCTCTCAAAAATGGTGCCAAACTGTTGCAAATTCTCCCCTGAAAGATTTGGCGGTGGAAACAGAAGGCTTTTTGTCATAGGAAATGAAATCAGCCCTCGAGAACTTTACCTGTGTAAAAAAAAAATTCCAAGCCCCGGGGTCACAATTTCAGCAAAAATCCGAAATTCTCCAATTCTCTCAAAAATGGTGCCAAACTCTTACAAATTATCCCCTGAAAGGTTTGGTGGTGGAAACAGAAGGCTTTTTGTCATAGGAAATGAAATCAGCCCTCTAGAACTTTACCTGAGAAAAAAAAAAATTCTAAGCCCCGGGGTCACAATTTCAGCAAAAATCTGAAATTCTCCAATTCTCTCAAAAATGGTGCCAAACTGTTGCAAATTATCCCCTGAAAAATTTGGCGGTGGAAAAAAAAGCATTTTTCTCATAGGAAATGAAATCAGCCCTCGAAGACAAAACCTGTGAAAAAAAAAATTCTAAGCCCCGGGTTCACAATTTCAGCAAAAATCTGAAATTCTCCAATTCTCTCAAAAATGGTACCAAACTGTTGCAAATTCTCCCATGAAAGGTTTGGCGGTGGAAACAGAAGGATTTTTATCATAGAAAATGAAATCAGCCCTTGAAGACAAAACCTGTGAAAAAAAAATTTCTAAGCCCCGGGGTCACAATTTCAGCAAAAATCTGAAATTCTCCAGTTCACTCAAAAATGGTGCCAAACTGTTGCAAATTATCCCCTGAAAGGTTTGGCGGTGGAAACAGAACGCTTTTTGTCATAGGAAATGAAATCAGCCCTCGAAGACAAAACCTGTGTAAAAAATTTTTTCTAAGCCCCGGAGTCACAATTTCAGCAAAAATCCGAAATTCTCCAATTCTCTCAAAAATGGTGCCAAACTGTTGCAAATTCTCCCCTGAAAGGTTTGGCGGTGGAAACAGAAGGCTTTTTGTCATAGGAAATGAAATCAGCCCTCAAAAACATAACCTGTGAAAAAAAAAAATTCTAAGCCCCGGGGTCACAATTTCAGCAAAAATCTGATATTCTCCAATTCTCTCAAAAATGGTGCCAAACTGTTGCAAATTCTCCCCTGAAAAATTTGGCGGTGGAAACAAAAGCATTTTTGTCATAGGAAATGAAATCAGCCCTCGAAGACAAAACCTGTGAAAAAAAAATTTCTAAGCCCCGGGGTCACAATTTCAGCAAAAATCTGAAATTCTCCAATTCTCTCAAAAATGGTACCAAACTGTTGCAAATTCTCCCATGAAAGGTTTGGCGGTGGAAACAGAAGGATTTTTATCATAGGAAATGAAATCAGCCCTCAACAACATAACCTGTGGAAAAAAAATTTCTAAGCCCCGGGGTCACAATTTCAGCAAAAATCTGAAATTCTCCCCTTCACTCAAAAATGGTGCCAAACTGTTGCAAATTCTCCCATGAAAGGTTTGGCGGTGGAAACAGAAGCCTTTTTGTCATAGGAAATGAAATCAGCCCTCGAAGACAAAACCTGTGGAAAAAAATTTTATAAGCCCCGGGGTCACAATTTCAGCAAAAATCTGAAATTCTCCCGATCACTCAAAAATGGTACCAAACTCTTGCAAATTATCCCCTGAAAGGTTTGGCGGTGGAAACAGAAGGCTTTTTGTCATAGGAAATGAAATCAGCCCTCGAGAACTTTACCTGTGTAAAAAAAAATTTCTAAGCCCCGGGGTCACAATTTCAGCAAAAATCCGAAATTCTCCAATTCTCTGAAAAATGGTGCCAAACTCTTGCAAATTATCCCCTGAAAGGTTTGGCGGTGGAAACAGAAGGCTTTTTGTCATAGGAAATGAAATCAGCCCTCGAGAACTTTACCTGTGTAAAAAAAAATTTCTAAGCCCCGGGGTCACAATTTCAGCAAAAATCCGAAATTCTCCAATTCTCTGAAAAATGGTGCCAAACTCTTGCAAATTATCCACTGAAAGGTTTGGTGGTGGAAACAGAAGGCTTTTTGTCATAGGAAATGAAATCAGCCCTCGAGAACTTTACCTGTGAAAAAAAAAATTCTAAGCCCCGGGGTCACAATTTCAGCAAAAATCTGAAATCCTCCAATTCTCTCAAAAATGGTGCCAAACTCTTGCAAATTCTCCCCTGAAAGGTTTGGCGGTGGAAACAGAAGGATTTTTATCATAGGAAATGAAATCAGCCCTCAACAACCTAACCTGTGAAAAAAAAATTTCTAAGCCCCGGGGTCACAATTTCAGCAAAAATCTGAAATTCTCCAGTTCACTCAAAAATGGTGCCAAACTGTTGCAAATTATCTCCTGAAAGGTTTGGTGGTGGAAACAGAAGGCTTTTTGTCATAGGAAATGAAATCAGCCCTCGAGAACTTTACCTGTGAAAAAAAAAATTTCTAAGCCCCGGGGTCACAATTTCAGCAAAAATCTGAAATCCTCCAATTCTCTCAAAAATGGTGCCAAACTGTTGCAAATTCTCCCATGAAAGGTTTGGCGGGGGAAACAGAAGCCTTTTTGTCATAGGAAATGAAATCAGCCCTTGAAGACAAAACCTGTGAAAAAAATTTTTTCTAAGCCCCGGCGTCACAATTTCAGCAAAAATCTGAAATTCTCCAATTCTCTCAAAAATGGTGCCAAACTGTTGCAAATTCTCCCCTGAAAGATTTGGCGGTGGAAACAAAAGCATTTTTGTCATAGGAAATGAAATCAGCCCTCGAAGAGAAAACCTGTGAAAAAAAAATATTCTAAGCCCCGGCGTCACAATTTCAGCAAAAATCCAAAATTCTCCAATTCTCTCAAAAATGGTGCCAAACTGTTGCAAATTCTCCCATGAAAGGTTTGGCGGTGGAAACAGAAGCCTTTTTGTCATAGGAAATGAAATCAGCCCTCGAAGACAAAACCTGTGGAAAAAAATTTTATAAGCCCCGGGGTCACAATTTCAGCAAAAATCTGAAATTCTCCCGATCACTCAAAAATGGTACCAAACTCTTGCAAATTATGCCCTGAAAGGTTTGGCGGTGGAAACAGATGGCTTTTTGTCATAGGAAATGAAATCAGCCCTCGAGAACTTTACCTGTGTAAAAAAAAAATTCTAAGCCCCGGGGTCACAATTTCAGCAAAAATCTGAAATCCTCCAATTCTCTCAAAAATGTTGCCAAACTGTTGCAATTTATCCCCTGAAAGGTTTGGTGGTGGAAACAGAAGGCTTTCTGTCATAGGAAATGAAATCAGCCCTCGAGAACTTTACCTGTGAAAAAAAAAATTCTAAGCCCCGGGGTCACAATTTCAGCAAAAATCTGAAATCCTCCAATTCTCTCAAAAATGGTGCCAAACTGTTGCAAATACTCCCATGAAAGGTTTGGCGGTGGAAACAGAAGCCTTTTTGTCATAGGAAATGAAATCAGCCCTCGAAGACAAAACCTGTGGAAAAAAATTTTATAAGCCCCGGGGTCACAATTTCAGCAAAAATCTGAAATTCTCCCGATCACTCAAAAATGGTACCAAACTCTTGCAAATTATCCCCTGAAAGGTTTGGCGGTGGAAACAGAAGGCTTTTTGTCATAGGAAATGAAATCAGCCCTCGAGAACTTTACCTGTGTAAAAAAAAATTTCTAAGCCCCGGGGTCACAATTTCAGCAAAAATCCGAAATTCTCCAATTCTCTCAAAAATGGTGCCAAACTCTTCAAATTATCCCCTGAAAGGTTTGGTGGTGGAAACAGAAGGCTTTTTGTCATAGGAAATGAAATCAGCCCTCGAGAACTTTACCTGTGAAAAAAAAATTTCTAAGCCCCGGGGTCACAATTTCAGCAAAAATCCGAAATTCTCCAATTCTCTCAAAAATGGTGCCAAACTCTTGCAAATTATCCCCTGAAAGGTTTGGTGGTGGAAACAGAAGGCTTTTTGTCATAGGAAATGAAATCAGCCCTCAACAACATAACCTGTGAAAAAAAAATTCTAAGCCCCGGGGTCACAATTTCAGCAAAAATCTGAAATCCTCCAAATCTCTCAAAAATGGTGCCAAACTGTTGCCAATTCTCCCATGAAAGGTTTGGCGGTGGAAACAGAAGCATTTTTGTCATAGGAAATGAAATCAGCCCTCGAAGACAAAACCTGTGGAAAAAAATTTTAGAAGCCCCGGGGTCACAATTTCAGCAAAAATCCGAAATTCTCCAATTCTCTCAAAAATGGTGCCAAACTCTTGCAAATTATACCCTGAAAGGTTTGGCGGTGGAAACAGAAGGCTTTTTGTCATAGGAAATGAAATCAGCCCTCGAGAACTTTACCTGTGAAAAAAAAAATTCTAAGCCCCGGGGTCACAATTTCAGCAAAAATCTGAAATTCTCCAGTTCACTCAAAAATGGTGCCGAACTGTTGCAAATTCTCCCCTGAAAGTTTTGGCGGTGGAAACAGAAGGCTTTTTATCATGGGAATTGTAATCAGCACTCGAAGACAAAACCTGTGAAAAAAAAATTTCTAAGCCCCGGGGTCACAATTTCAGCAAAAATCTGAAATTCTCCAGTTCACTCAAAATTGGTGCCAAACTCTTGCAAATTATCCCCTGAAAGGTTTGGTGCTGGAAACAGAAGGCTTTTTGTCCTAGGAAATGAAATCAGCCCTCGAGAACTTTACCTGTTTAAAAAAAAATTTCTAAGCCCCGGGGTCACAATTTCAGCAAAAATCTGAAATTCTCCAGTTCACTCAAAAATGGTGCCAAACTTTTGCAAATTCTCCCCTGAAAGGTTTGGCGGTGGAAACAGAAGGCTTTTTATCATGGGAATTGTAATCAGCACTCGAAGACAAAACCTGTGAAAAAAAATTTTTCTAAGCCCCGGGGTCACAATTTCAGCAGAAATCCGAAATTCTCCAATTCTCTCAAAAATGGTGCCAAACTCTTGCAAATTATCCCCTGAAAGGTTTGGCAGTGGAAACAGAAGGCTTTTTGTCATAGGAAATGAAATCAGCCCTCAACAACATAACCTGTGGAAAAAAAATTCTAAGCCCCGGGGTCACAATTTCAGCAAAAATCTGAAATTCTCCCGTTCACTCAAAAATGGTGCCAAACTCTTGCAAATTATCCCCTGAAAGGTTTGGCGGTGGAAACAGAAGGCTTTTTGTCATAGGAAATGAAATCAGCCCTCGAGAACTTTACCTGTTTAAAAAAAAATTTCTAAGCCCCGGGGTCACAATTTCAGCAAAAATCCGAAATTCTCCAATTCTCTCAAAAATGGTGCCAAACTGTTGCAAATTCTCCCCTGAAAGGTTTGGCGTTGGAAACAGAAGGCTTTTTGTCATAGGAAATGAAATTAGCCCTCGAGAACTTTACCTATGAAGAAAAAATTTTCTAAGCCCCGGGGTCACAATTTCAGCAAAAATCTGAAATTCTCCAGTTCACTCAAAAATGGTGCCAAACTGTTGCAAATTCTCCCCTGAAAGGTTTGGCGGTGGAAACAGAAGCATTTTTGTCAGAGGAAATGAAATCAGCCCTCGAAGACAAAACCTGTGAAAAAAATTTTTTCTAAGCCCCGGCGTCACAATTTCAGCAAAAATCCGAAATTCTCCAATTCTCTCAAAAATGGTGCCAAACTCTTGCAAATTCTCCCCTGAAAGGTTTGGCGGTGGAAACAGAAGGCTTTTTGTCATAGGAAATGAAATCAGCCCTCGAGAACTTTACCTGTGAAAAAAAAAATTTCTAAGCCCCGGGGTCACAATTTCAGCAAAAATCTGAAATTCTCCAGTTCACTCAAAAATGGTGCCAAACTGTTGTAAATTCTCCCCTGAAAGGTTTGGCGGTGGAAACAGAAGGCTTTTTATCATAGGAAATGAAATCAGCCCTCAACAACATAACCTGTGGGAAAAAAAATTCTAAGTCTCGGGGTCACAATTTCAGCAAAAATCTGAAATTCTCCAGTTCACTCCAAAATGGTGCCAAACTGTTGCAAATTCTCCCCTGAAAGGTTTGGCGGTGGAAACAGAAGGCTTTTTATCATGGGAATTGTAATCCACACTCGAAGACAAAACCTGTGGGGAAAAAAATTCTAAGTCCCGGGGTCACAATTTCAGCAAAAATCTGAAATTCTCCAGTTCACTCAAAAATGGTGCCAAACTGTTGCAAATTCTCCCCTGAAAGGTTTGGCGGTGGAAACAGAAGGCTTTTTGTCATAGGAAATGAAATTAGCCCTCGAGAACTTTACCTATGAAGAAAAATTTTTCTAAGCCCCGGGGTCACAATTTCAGCAAAAATCTGAAATTCTCCAGTTCACTCAAAAATGGTGCCAAACTGTTGCAAATTCTCCCCTGAAAGGTTTGGCGGTGGAAACAGAAGGCTTTTTATCATGGGAATTGTAATCAGCACTCGAAGACAAAACCTGTGAAAAAAAAATTTTCTAAGCCCCGGGGTCACAATTTCAGCAAAAATCCGAAATTCTCCAATTCTCTCAAAAATGGTGCCAAACTGTTGCAAATTCTCCCCTGAAAGGTTTGGCGGTGGAAACAGAAGGCTTTTTGTCATAGGAAATGAAATTAGCCCTCGAGAACTTTACCTATGAAGAAAAATTTTTCTAAGCCCCGGGGTCACAATTTCAGCAAAAATCTGAAATTCTCCAGTTCACTCAAAAATGGTGCCAAACTGTTGCAAATTCTCCCCTGAAAGGTTTGGCGGTGGAAACAGAAGCATTTTTGTCAGAGGAAATGAAATCAGCCCTCGAAGACAAAACCTGTGAAAAAAAAATTTTCTAAGCCCCGGGGTCACAATTTCAGCAAAAATCCGAAATTCTCCAATTCTCTCAAAAATGGTGCCAAACTCTTGCAAATTCTCCCCTGAAAGGTTTGGCGGTGGAAACAGAAGGCTTTTTGTCATAGGAAATGAAATCAGCCCTCGAGAACTTTACCTGTGAAAAAAAAAATTCTAAGCCCCGGGGTCACAATTTCAGCAAAAATCTGAAATTCTCCAGTTCACTCAAAAATGGTGCCAAACTGTTGCAAATTCTCCTCTGAAAGGTTTGGCGTTGGGAAAAGAAGGCTTTTTATCATAGGAAATGAAAGCAGCCCTCAACAACATAACCTGTGGGGGGGGAAATCTAAGTCCCGGGGTCACAATTTCAGCAAAAATCTGAAATTCTCCAGTTCACTCAAAAATGGTGCCAAACTGTTGCAAATTCTCCCCTGAAAGGTTTGGCGGTGGAAACAGAAGGCTTTTTATCATGGGAATTGTAATCAGCACTCGAAGACAAAACCTGTGAAAAAAAATTTTTCTAAGCCCCGGGGTCACAATTTCAGCAAAAATCCGAAATTCTCCAATTCTCTCAAAAATGGTGCCAAACTGTTGCAAATTCTCCCCTGAAAGGTTTGGCGTTGGAAACAGAAGGCTTTTTGTCATAGGAAATGAAATTAGCCCTCGAGAACTTTACCTATGAAGAAAAAATTTTCTAAGCCCCGGGGTCACAATTTCAGCAAAAATCTGAAATTCTCCAGTTCACTCAAAAATGGTGCCAAACTGTTGCAAATTCTCCCCTGAAAGGTTTGGCGGTGGAAACAGAAGCATTTTTGTCAGAGGAAATGAAATCAGCCCTCGAAGACAAAACCTGTGAAAAAATTTTTTTCTAAGCCCCGGCGTCACAATTTCAGCAAAAATCCGAAATTCTCCAATTCTCTCAAAAATGGTGCCAAACTCTTGCAAATTCTCCCCTGAAAGGTTTGGCGGTGGAAACAGAAGGCTTTTTGTCATAGGAAATGAAATCAGCCCTCGAGAACTTTACCTGTGAAAAAAAAAATTTCTAAGCCCCGGGGTCACAATTTCAGCAAAAATCTGAAATTCTCCAGTTCACTCAAAAATGGTGCCAAACTGTTGTAAATTCTCCCCTGAAAGGTTTGGCGGTGGAAACAGAAGGCTTTTTATCATAGGAAATGAAATCAGCCCTCAACAACATAACCTGTGGGAAAAAAAATTCTAAGTCTCGGGGTCACAATTTCAGCAAAAATCTGAAATTCTCCAGTTCACTCCAAAATGGTGCCAAACTGTTGCAAATTCTCCCCTGAAAGGTTTGGCGGTGGAAACAGAAGGCTTTTTATCATGGGAATTGTAATCCACACTCGAAGACAAAACCTGTGGGGAAAAAAATTCTAAGTCCCGGGGTCACAATTTCAGCAAAAATCTGAAATTCTCCAGTTCACTCAAAAATGGTGCCAAACTGTTGCAAATTCTCCCCTGAAAGGTTTGGCGGTGGAAACAGAAGGCTTTTTGTCATAGGAAATGAAATTAGCCCTCGAGAACTTTACCTATGAAGAAAAATTTTTCTAAGCCCCGGGGTCACAATTTCAGCAAAAATCTGAAATTCTCCAGTTCACTCAAAAATGGTGCCAAACTGTTGCAAATTCTCCCCTGAAAGGTTTGGCGGTGGAAACAGAAGGCTTTTTATCATGGGAATTGTAATCAGCACTCGAAGACAAAACCTGTGAAAAAAAAATTTTCTAAGCCCCGGGGTCACAATTTCAGCAAAAATCCGAAATTCTCCAATTCTCTCAAAAATGGTGCCAAACTGTTGCAAATTCTCCCCTGAAAGGTTTGGCGGTGGAAACAGAAGGCTTTTTGTCATAGGAAATGAAATTAGCCCTCGAGAACTTTACCTATGAAGAAAAATTTTTCTAAGCCCCGGGGTCACAATTTCAGCAAAAATCTGAAATTCTCCAGTTCACTCAAAAATGGTGCCAAACTGTTGCAAATTCTCCCCTGAAAGGTTTGGCGGTGGAAACAGAAGCATTTTTGTCAGAGGAAATGAAATCAGCCCTCGAAGACAAAACCTGTGAAAAAAAAATTTTCTAAGCCCCGGGGTCACAATTTCAGCAAAAATCCGAAATTCTCCAATTCTCTCAAAAATGGTGCCAAACTGTTGCAAATTCTCCCCTGAAAGGTTTGGCGGTGGAAACAGAAGGCTTTTTGTCATAGGAAATGAAATTAGCCCTCGAGAACTTTACCTATGAAGAAAAATTTTTCTAAGCCCCGGGGTCACAATTTCAGCAAAAATCTGAAATTCTCCAGTTCACTCAAAAATGGTGCCAAACTGTTGCAAATTCTCCCCTGAAAGGTTTGGCGGTGGAAACAGAAGCATTTTTGTCAGAGGAAATGAAATCAGCCCTCGAAGACAAAACCTGTGAAAAAAAAATTTTCTAAGCCCCGGGGTCACAATTTCAGCAAAAATCCGAAATTCTCCAATTCTCTCAAAAATGGTGCCAAACTCTTGCAAATTCTCCCCTGAAAGGTTTGGCGGTGGAAACAGAAGGCTTTTTGTCATAGGAAATGAAATCAGCCCTCGAGAACTTTACCTGTGAAAAAAAAAATTCTAAGCCCCGGGGTCACAATTTCAGCAAAAATCTGAAATTCTCCAGTTCACTCAAAAATGGTGCCAAACTGTTGCAAATTCTCCTCTGAAAGGTTTGGCGTTGGGAAAAGAAGGCTTTTTATCATAGGAAATGAAAGCAGCCCTCAACAACATAACCTGTGGGGGGGGAAATCTAAGTCCCGGGGTCACAATTTCAGCAAAAATCTGAAATTCTCCAGTTCACTCAAAAATGGTGCCAAACTGTTGCAAATTCTCCCCTGAAAGGTTTGGCGGTGGAAACAGAAGGCTTTTTATCATGGGAATTGTAATCAGCACTCGAAGACAAAACCTGTGAAAAAAATTTTTTCTAAGCCCCGGGGTCACAATTTCAGCAAAAATCCGAAATTCTCCAATTCTCTCAAAAATGGTGCCAAACTGTTGCAAATTCTCCCCTGAAAGGTTTGGCGTTGGAAACAGAAGGCTTTTTGTCATAGGAAATGAAATTAGCCCTCGAGAACTTTACCTATGAAGAAAAAATTTTCTAAGCCCCGGGGTCACAATTTCAGCAAAAATCTGAAATTCTCCAGTTCACTCAAAAATGGTGCCAAACTGTTGCAAATTCTCCCCTGAAAGGTTTGGCGGTGGAAACAGAAGCATTTTTGTCAGAGGAAATGAAATCAGCCCTCGAAGACAAAACCTGTGAAAAAAATTTTTTCTAAGCCCCGGCGTCACAATTTCAGCAAAAATCCGAAATTCTCCAATTCTCTCAAAAATGGTGCCAAACTCTTGCAAATTCTCCCCTGAAAGGTTTGGCGGTGGAAACAGAAGGCTTTTTGTCATAGGAAATGAAATCAGCCCTCGAGAACTTTACCTGTGAAAAAAAAAATTTCTAAGCCCCGGGGTCACAATTTCAGCAAAAATCTGAAATTCTCCAGTTCACTCAAAAATGGTGCCAAACTGTTGTAAATTCTCCCCTGAAAGGTTTGGCGGTGGAAACAGAAGGCTTTTTATCATAGGAAATGAAATCAGCCCTCAACAACATAACCTGTGGGAAAAAAAATTCTAAGTCTCGGGGTCACAATTTCAGCAAAAATCTGAAATTCTCCAGTTCACTCCAAAATGGTGCCAAACTGTTGCAAATTCTCCCCTGAAAGGTTTGGCGGTGGAAACAGAAGGCTTTTTATCATGGGAATTGTAATCCACACTCGAAGACAAAACCTGTGGGGAAAAAAATTCTAAGTCCCGGGGTCACAATTTCAGCAAAAATCTGAAATTCTCCAGTTCACTCAAAAATGGTGCCAAACTGTTGCAAATTCTCCCCTGAAAGGTTTGGCGGTGGAAACAGAAGGCTTTTTGTCATAGGAAATGAAATTAGCCCTCGAGAACTTTACCTATGAAGAAAAATTTTTCTAAGCCCCGGGGTCACAATTTCAGCAAAAATCTGAAATTCTCCAGTTCACTCAAAAATGGTGCCAAACTGTTGCAAATTCTCCCCTGAAAGGTTTGGCGGTGGAAACAGAAGGCTTTTTATCATGGGAATTGTAATCAGCACTCGAAGACAAAACCTGTGAAAAAAAAATTTTCTAAGCCCCGGGGTCACAATTTCAGCAAAAATCCGAAATTCTCCAATTCTCTCAAAAATGGTGCCAAACTGTTGCAAATTCTCCCCTGAAAGGTTTGGCGGTGGAAACAGAAGGCTTTTTGTCATAGGAAATGAAATTAGCCCTCGAGAACTTTACCTATGAAGAAAAATTTTTCTAAGCCCCGGGGTCACAATTTCAGCAAAAATCTGAAATTCTCCAGTTCACTCAAAAATGGTGCCAAACTGTTGCAAATTCTCCCCTGAAAGGTTTGGCGGTGGAAACAGAAGCATTTTTGTCAGAGGAAATGAAATCAGCCCTCGAAGACAAAACCTGTGAAAAAAAAATTTTCTAAGCCCCGGGGTCACAATTTCAGCAAAAATCCGAAATTCTCCAATTCTCTCAAAAATGGTGCCAAACTCTTGCAAATTCTCCCCTGAAAGGTTTGGCGGTGGAAACAGAAGGCTTTTTGTCATAGGAAATGAAATCAGCCCTCGAGAACTTTACCTGTGAAAAAAAAAATTCTAAGCCCCGGGGTCACAATTTCAGCAAAAATCTGAAATTCTCCAGTTCACTCAAAAATGGTGCCAAACTGTTGCAAATTCTCCCCTGAAAGGTTTGGCGTTGGGAAAAGAAGGCTTTTTATCATAGGAAATGAAAGCAGCCCTCAACAACATAACCTGTGGGGGGGGAAATCTAAGTCCCGGGGTCACAATTTCAGCAAAAATCTGAAATTCTCCAGTTCACTCAAAAATGGTGCCAAACTGTTGCAAATTCTCCCCTGAAAGGTTTGGCGGTGGAAACAGAAGGCTTTTTATCATGGGAATTGTAATCAGCACTCGAAGACAAAACCTGTGAAAAAAATTTTTTCTAAGCCCCGGGGTCACAATTTCAGCAAAAATCCGAAATTCTCCAATTCTCTCAAAAATGGTGCCAAACTCTTGCAAATTCTCCCCTGAAAGGTTTGGCAGTGGAAACAGAAGGCTTTTTGTCATAGGAAATGAAATCAGCCCTCAACAACATAACCTGTGGGAAAAAAAATTCTAAGCCCCGGGGTCACAATTTCAGCAAAAATCTGAAATTCTCCCGTTCACTCAAAAATGGTGCCAAACTCTTGCAAATTATCCCCTGAAAGGTTTGGCGGTGGAAACAGAAGGCTTTTTGTCATAGGAAATGAAATCAGCCCTCGAGAACTTTACCTGTTTAAAAAAAATTTTCTAAGCCCCGGGGTCACAATTTCAGCAAAAATCTGAAATTCTCCAGTTCACTCAAAAATGGTGCCAAACTGTTGCAAATTCTCCCCTGAAAGGTTTGGCGGTGGAAACAGAAGGCTTTTTATCATGGGAATTGTAATCAGCACTCGAAGACAAAACCTGTGAAAAAAAATTTTTCTAAGCCCCGGGGTCACAATTTCAGCAGAAATCCGAAATTCTCCAATTCTCTCAAAAATGGTGCCAAACTCTTGCAAATTATCCCCTGAAAGGTTTGGCAGTGGAAACAGAAGGCTTTTTGTCATAGGAAATGAAATCAACAACATAACCTGTGGAAAAAAAATTCTAAGCCCCGGGGTCACAATTTCAGCAAAAATCTGAAATTCTCCCGTTCACTCAAAAATGGTGCCAAACTCTTGCAAATTATCCCCTGAAAGGTTTGGCGGTGGAAACAGAAGGCTTTTTGTCATAGGAAATGAAATCAGCCCTCGAGAACTTTACCTGTTTAAAAAAAATTTTCTAAGCCCAGGGGTCACAATTTCAGCAAAAATCCGAAATTCTCCAATTCTCTCAAAAATGGTGCCAAACTGTTGCAAATTCTCCCCTGAAAGGTTTGGCGTTGGAAACAGAAGGCTTTTTGTCATAGGAAATGAAATTAGCCCTCGAGAACTTTACCTATGAAGAAAAATTTTTCTAAGCCCCGGGGTCACAATTTCAGCAAAAATCTGAAATTCTCCAGTTCACTCAAAAATGGTGCCAAACTGTTGCAAATTCTCCCCTGAAAGGTTTGGCGGTGGAAACAGAAGCATTTTTGTCATAGGAAATGAAATCAGCCCTCGAGAACTTTACCTGTGAAAAAAAAATTTCTAAGCCCCGGGGTCACAATTTCAGCAAAAATCCGAAATTCTCCAATTCTCTCAAAAATGGTGCCAAACTATAGCAAATTCTCCCCTGAAAGGTTTGGCGGTGGGAAAAGAAGGCTTTTTATCATAGGAAATGAAAGCAGCCCTCAACAACATAACCTGTGGGGGAAAAAATCTAAGTCCCGGGGTCACAATTTCAGCAAAAATCTGAAATTCTCCAGTTCACTCAAAATTGGTGCCAAACTCTTGCAAATTATCCCCTGAAAGGTTTGGTGCTGGAAACAGAAGGCTTTTTGTCCTAGGAAATGAAATCAGCCCTCGAGAAATTTACCTGTTTAAAAAAAAATTTCTAAGCCCCGGGGTCACAATTTCAGCAAAAATCTGAAATTCTCCAGTTCACTCAAAAATGGTGCCAAACTGTTGCAAATTCTCCCCTGAAAGGTTTGGCGGTGGAAACAGAAGGCTTTTTATCATGGGAATTGTAATCAGCACTCGAAGACAAAACCTGTGAAAAAAAAATTTTCTATGCCCCGGGGTCACAATTTCAGCAGAAATCCGAAATTCTCCAGTTCACTCAAAAATGGTGCCAAACTGTTGCAAATTCTCCCCTGAAAGGTTTGGCGGTGGAAACAGAAGGCTTTTTATCATGGGAATTGAAATCAGCCCTCGAAGACAAATCCTGTTTAAAAAAAATTTTCTAAGCCCCGGGGTCACAATTTCAGCAAAAATCCGAAATTCTCCAATTCTCTCAAAAATGGTGCCAAACTCTTGCAAATTATCCCCTGAAAGGTATGGCGGTGGAAACAGAAGGCTTTTTGTCATAGGAAATGAAATCAGCCCTCGAGAACTTTACCTGTGTAAAAAAAAATTTCTAAGCCCCGGGGTCACAATTTCAGCAAAAATCCGAAATTCTCCAATTCTCTCAAAAATGGTGCCAAACTGTTGCAAATTCTCCCCTGAAAGGTTTGGCGTTGGAAACAGAAGTCTTTTTGTCATAGGAAATGAAATTAGCCCTCGAGAACTTTACCTATGAAGAAAAATTTTTCTAAGCCCCGGGGTCACAATTTCAGCAAAAATCTGAAATTCTCCAGTTCACTCAAAAATGGTGCCAAACTGTTGCAAATTCTCCCCTGAAAGGTTTGGCGGTGGAAACAGAAGGCTTTTTATCATGGGAATTGTAATCAGCACTCGAAGACAAAACCTGTGAAAAAAAAATTTCTAAGCCCCGGGGTCACAATTTCAGCAAAAATCTGAAATTCTCCAGTTCACTCAAAATTGGTGCCAAACTCTTGCAAATTATCCCCTGAAAGGTTTGGTGCTGGAAACAGAAGGCTTTTTGTCCTAGGAAATGAAATCAGCCCTCGAGAACTTTACCTGTTTAAAAAAAAATTTCTAAGCCCCGGGGTCACAATTTCAGCAAAAATCTGAAATTCTCCAGTTCACTCAAAAATGGTGCCAAACTTTTGCAAATTCTCCCCTGAAAGGTTTGGCGGTGGAAACAGAAGGCTTTTTATCATGGGAATTGTAATCAGCACTCGAAGACAAAACCTGTGAAAAAAAATTTTTCTAAGCCCCGGGGTCACAATTTCAGCAGAAATCCGAAATTCTCCAATTCTCTCAAAAATGGTGCCAAACTCTTGCAAATTATCCCCTGAAAGGTTTGGCAGTGGAAACAGAAGGCTTTTTGTCATAGGAAATGAAATCAGCCCTCAACAACATAACCTGTGGAAAAAAAATTCTAAGCCCCGGGGTCACAATTTCAGCAAAAATCTGAAATTCTCCCGTTCACTCAAAAATGGTGCCAAACTCTTGCAAATTATCCCCTGAAAGGTTTGGCGGTGGAAACAGAAGGCTTTTTGTCATAGGAAATGAAATCAGCCCTCGAGAACTTTACCTGTTTAAAAAAAAATTTCTAAGCCCCGGGGTCACAATTTCAGCAAAAATCCGAAATTCTCCAATTCTCTCAAAAATGGTGCCAAACTGTTGCAAATTCTCCCCTGAAAGGTTTGGCGTTGGAAACAGAAGGCTTTTTGTCATAGGAAATGAAATTAGCCCTCGAGAACTTTACCTATGAAGAAAAAATTTTCTAAGCCCCGGGGTCACAATTTCAGCAAAAATCTGAAATTCTCCAGTTCACTCAAAAATGGTGCCAAACTGTTGCAAATTCTCCCCTGAAAGGTTTGGCGGTGGAAACAGAAGCATTTTTGTCAGAGGAAATGAAATCAGCCCTCGAAGACAAAACCTGTGAAAAAAATTTTTTCTAAGCCCCGGCGTCACAATTTCAGCAAAAATCCGAAATTCTCC
This sequence comes from Podarcis vaucheri, assembly GCF_965113315.1. Lineage (NCBI taxonomy): Eukaryota > Metazoa > Chordata > Lepidosauria > Squamata > Lacertidae > Podarcis > Podarcis vaucheri. Next base: position 71,709 of record NW_028118821.1, read on the forward strand.
AATTCTCTCAAAAATGGTGCCAAACTCTTGCAAATTCTCCCCTGAAAGGTTTGGCGGTGGAAACAGAAGGCTTTTTGTCATAGGAAATGAAATCAGCCCTCGAGAACTTTACCTGTGAAAAAAAAAATTTCTAAGCCCCGGGGTCACAATTTCAGCAAAAATCTGAAATTCTCCAGTTCACTCAAAAATGGTGCCAAACTGTTGTAAATTCTCCCCTGAAAGGTTTGGCGGTGGAAACAGAAGGCTTTTTATCATAGGAAATGAAATCAGCCCTCAACAACATAACCTGTGGGAAAAAAAATTCTAAGTCTCGGGGTCACAATTTCAGCAAAAATCTGAAATTCTCCAGTTCACTCCAAAATGGTGCCAAACTGTTGCAAATTCTCCCCTGAAAGGTTTGGCGGTGGAAACAGAAGGCTTTTTATCATGGGAATTGTAATCCACACTCGAAGACAAAACCTGTGGGGAAAAAAATTCTAAGTCCCGGGGTCACAATTTCAGCAAAAATCTGAAATTCTCCAGTTCACTCAAAAATGGTGCCAAACTGTTGCAAATTCTCCCCTGAAAGGTTTGGCGGTGGAAACAGAAGGCTTTTTGTCATAGGAAATGAAATTAGCCCTCGAGAACTTTACCTATGAAGAAAAATTTTTCTAAGCCCCGGGGTCACAATTTCAGCAAAAATCTGAAATTCTCCAGTTCACTCAAAAATGGTGCCAAACTGTTGCAAATTCTCCCCTGAAAGGTTTGGCGGTGGAAACAGAAGGCTTTTTATCATGGGAATTGTAATCAGCACTCGAAGACAAAACCTGTGAAAAAAAAATTTTCTAAGCCCCGGGGTCACAATTTCAGCAAAAATCCGAAATTCTCCAATTCTCTCAAAAATGGTGCCAAACTGTTGCAAATTCTCCCCTGAAAGGTTTGGCGGTGGAAACAGAAGGCTTTTTGTCATAGGAAATGAAATTAGCCCTCGAGAACTTTACCTATGAAGAAAAATTTTTCTAAGCCCCGGGGTCACAATTTCAGCAAAAATCTGAAATTCTCCAGTTCACTCAAAAATGGTGCCAAACTGTTGCAAATTCTCCCCTGAAAGGTTTGGCGGTGGAAACAGAAGCATTTTTGTCAGAGGAAATGAAATCAGCCCTCGAAGACAAAACCTGTGAAAAAAAAATTTTCTAAGCCCCGGGGTCACAATTTCAGCAAAAATCCGAAATTCTCCAATTCTCTCAAAAATGGTGCCAAACTCTTGCAAATTCTCCCCTGAAAGGTTTGGCGGTGGAAACAGAAGGCTTTTTGTCATAGGAAATGAAATCAGCCCTCGAGAACTTTACCTGTGAAAAAAAAAATTCTAAGCCCCGGGGTCACAATTTCAGCAAAAATCTGAAATTCTCCAGTTCACTCAAAAATGGTGCCAAACTGTTGCAAATTCTCCCCTGAAAGGTTTGGCGTTGGGAAAAGAAGGCTTTTTATCATAGGAAATGAAAGCAGCCCTCAACAACATAACCTGTGGGGGGGGAAATCTAAGTCCCGGGGTCACAATTTCAGCAAAAATCTGAAATTCTCCAGTTCACTCAAAAATGGTGCCAAACTGTTGCAAATTCTCCCCTGAAAGGTTTGGCGGTGGAAACAGAAGGCTTTTTATCATGGGAATTGTAATCAGCACTCGAAGACAAAACCTGTGAAAAAAAATTTTTCTAAGCCCCGGGGTCACAATTTCAGCAAAAATCCGAAATTCTCCAATTCTCTCAAAAATGGTGCCAAACTCTTGCAAATTCTCCCCTGAAAGGTTTGGCAGTGGAAACAGAAGGCTTTTTGTCATAGGAAATGAAATCAACAACATAACCTGTGGAAAAAAAATTCTAAGCCCCGGGGTCACAATTTCAGCAAAAATCTGAAATTCTCCCGTTCACTCAAAAATGGTGCCAAACTCTTGCAAATTATCCCCTGAAAGGTTTGGCGGTGGAAACAGAAGGCTTTTTGTCATAGGAAATGAAATCAGCCCTCGAGAACTTTACCTATGAAGAAAAAATTTTCTAAGCCCCGGGGTCACAATTTCAGCAAAAATCCGAAATTCTCCAATTCTCTCAAAAATGGTGCCAAACTGTTGCAAATTCTCCCCTGAAAGGTTTGGCGTTGGAAACAGAAGGCTTTTTGTCATAGGAAATGAAATTAGCCCTCGAGAACTTTACCTATGAAGAAAAATTTTTCTAAGCCCCGGGGTCACAATTTCAGCAAAAATCTGAAATTCTCCAGTTCACTCAAAAATGGTGCCAAACTGTTGCAAATTCTCCCCTGAAAGGTTTGGCGGTGGAAACAGAAGCATTTTTGTCAGAGGAAATGAAATCAGCCCTCGAAGACAAAACCTGTGAAAAAAAAATTTTCTAAGCCCCGGGGTCACAATTTCAGCAAAAATCCGAAATTCTCCAATTCTCTCAAAAATGGTGCCAAACTCTTGCAAATTCTCCCCTGAAAGGTTTGGCGGTGGAAACAGAAGGCTTTTTGTCATAGGAAATGAAATCAGCCCTCGAGAACTTTACCTGTGAAAAAAAAAATTCTAAGCCCCGGGGTCACAATTTCAGCAAAAATCTGAAATTCTCCAGTTCACTCAAAAATGGTGCCAAACTGTTGCAAATTCTCCCCTGAAAGGTTTGGCGTTGGGAAAAGAAGGCTTTTTATCATAGGAAATGAAAGCAGCCCTCAACAACATAACCTGTGGGGGGGGGAATCTAAGTCCCGGGGTCACAATTTCAGTAAAAATCTGAAATTCTCCAGTTCACTCAAAAATGGTGCCAAACTGTTGCAAATTCTCCCCTGAAAGGTTTGGCGGTGGAAACAGAAGGCTTTTTATCATGGGAATTGTAATCAGCACTCGAAGACAAAACCTGTGAAAAAAAATTTTTCTAAGCCCCGGGGTCACAATTTCAGCAAAAATCCGAAATTCTCCAATTCTCTCAAAAATGGTGCCAAACTCTTGCAAATTCTCCCCTGAAAGGTTTGGCAGTGGAAACAGAAGGCTTTTTGTCATAGGAAATGAAATCAACAACATAACCTGTGGAAAAAAAATTCTAAGCCCCGGGGTCACAATTTCAGCAAAAATCTGAAATTCTCCCGTTCACTCAAAAATGGTGCCAAACTCTTGCAAATTATCCCCTGAAAGGTTTGGCGGTGGAAACAGAAGGCTTTTTGTCATAGGAAATGAAATCAGCCCTCGAGAACTTTACCTATGAAGAAAAAATTTTCTAAGCCCCGGGGTCACAATTTCAGCAAAAATCCGAAATTCTCCAATTCTCTCAAAAATGGTGCCAAACTGTTGCAAATTCTCCCCTGAAAGGTTTGGCGTTGGAAACAGAAGGCTTTTTGTCATAGGAAATGAAATTAGCCCTCGAGAACTTTACCTATGAAGAAAAATTTTTCTAAGCCCCGGGGTCACAATTTCAGCAAAAATCTGAAATTCTCCAGTTCACTCAAAAATGGTGCCAAACTGTTGCAAATTCTCCCCTGAAAGGTTTGGCGGTGGAAACAGAAGCATTTTTGTCATAGGAAATGAAATCAGCCCTCGAGAACTTTACCTGTGAAAAAAAAAATTTCTAAGCCCCGGGGTCACAATTTCAGCAAAAATCCGAAATTCTCCAATTCTCTCAAAAATGGTGCCAAACTATAGCAAATTCTCCCCTGAAAGGTTTGGCGGTGGGAAAAGAAGGCTTTTTATCATAGGAAATGAAAGCAGCCCTCAACAACATAACCTGTGGGGGAAAAAATCTAAGTCCCGGGGTCACAATTTCAGCAAAAATCTGAAATTCTCCAGTTCACTCAAAATTGGTGCCAAACTCTTGCAAATTATCCCCTGAAAGGTTTGGTGCTGGAAACAGAAGGCTTTTTGTCCTAGGAAATGAAATCAGCCCTCGAGAAATTTACCTGTTTAAAAAAAAATTTCTAAGCCCCGGGGTCACAATTTCAGCAAAAATCTGAAATTCTCCAGTTCACTCAAAAATGGTGCCAAACTGTTGCAAATTCTCCCCTGAAAGGTTTGGCGGTGGAAACAGAAGGCTTTTTATCATGGGAATTGTAATCAGCACTCGAAGACAAAACCTGTGAAAAAAAATTTTTCTATGCCCCGGGGTCACAATTTCAGCAGAAATCCGAAATTCTCCAGTTCACTCAAAAATGGTGCCAAACTGTTGCAAATTCTCCCCTGAAAGGTTTGGCGGTGGAAACAGAAGGCTTTTTATCATGGGAATTGAAATCAGCCCTCGAAGACAAATCCTGTTTAAAAAAAATTTTCTAAGCCCCGGGGTCACAATTTCAGCAAAAATCCGAAATTCTCCAATTCTCTCAAAAATGGTGCCAAACTCTTGCAAATTATCCCCTGAAAGGTATGGCGGTGGAAACAGAAGGCTTTTTGTCATAGGAAATGAAATCAGCCCTCGAGAACTTTACCTGTGTAAAAAAAAATTTCTAAGCCCCGGGGTCACAATTTCAGCAAAAATCCGAAATTCTCCAATTCTCTCAAAAATGGTGCCAAACTGTTGCAAATTCTCCCCTGAAAGGTTTGGCGTTGGAAACAGAAGTCTTTTTGTCATAGGAAATGAAATTAGCCCTCGAGAACTTTACCTATGAAGAAAAATTTTTCTAAGCCCCGGGGTCACAATTTCAGCAAAAATCTGAAATTCTCCAGTTCACTCAAAAATGGTGCCAAACTGTTGCAAATTCTCCCCTGAAAGGTTTGGCGGTGGAAACAGAAGCATTTTTGTCAGAGGAAATGAAATCAGCCCTCGAAGACAAAACCTGTGAAAAAAATTTTTTCTAAGCCCCGGCGTCACAATTTCAGCAAAAATCCGAAATTCTCCAATTCTCTCAAAAATGGTGCCAAACTCTTGCAAATTCTCCCCTGAAAGGTTTGGCGGTGGAAACAGAAGGCTTTTTGTCCTAGGAAATGAAATCAGCCCTCGAGAACTTTACCTGTGAAAAAAAAAATTCTAAGCCCCGGGGTCACAATTTCAGCAAAAATCTGAAATTCTCCAGTTCACTCAAAAATGGTGCCGAACTGTTGCAAATTCTCCCCTGAAAGTTTTGGCGGTGGAAACAGAAGGCTTTTTATCATGGGAATTGTAATCAGCACTCGAAGACAAAACCTGTGAAAAAAAAATTTCTAAGCCCCGGGGTCACAATTTCAGCAAAAATCTGAAATTCTCCAGTTCACTCAAAATTGGTGCCAAACTCTTGCAAATTATCCCCTGAAAGGTTTGGTGCTGGAAACAGAAGGCTTTTTGTCCTAGGAAATGAAATCAGCCCTCGAGAACTTTACCTGTTTAAAAAAAAATTTCTAAGCCCCGGGGTCACAATTTCAGCAAAAATCTGAAATTCTCCAGTTCACTCAAAAATGGTGCCAAACTTTTGCAAATTCTCCCCTGAAAGGTTTGGCGGTGGAAACAGAAGGCTTTTTATCATGGGAATTGTAATCAGCACTCGAAGACAAAACCTGTGAAAAAAAATTTTTCTAAGCCCCGGGGTCACAATTTCAGCAGAAATCCGAAATTCTCCAATTCTCTCAAAAATGGTGCCAAACTCTTGCAAATTATCCCCTGAAAGGTTTGGCAGTGGAAACAGAAGGCTTTTTGTCATAGGAAATGAAATCAGCCCTCGAGAACTTTACCTGTTTAAAAAAAAATTTCTAAGCCCCGGGGTCACAATTTCAGCAAAAATCCGAAATTCTCCAATTCTCTCAAAAATGGTGCCAAACTGTTGCAAATTCTCCCCTGAAAGGTTTGGCGTTGGAAACAGAAGGCTTTTTGTCATAGGAAATGAAATTAGCCCTCGAGAACTTTACCTATGAAGAAAAATTTTTCTAAGCCCCGGGGTCACAATTTCAGCAAAAATCTGAAATTCTCCAGTTCACTCAAAAATGGTGCCAAACTGTTGCAAATTCTCCCCTGAAAGGTTTGGCGGTGGAAACAGAAGCATTTTTGTCAGAGGAAATGAAATCAGCCCTCGAAGACAAAACCTGTGAAAAAAATTTTTTCTAAGCCCCGGCGTCACAATTTCAGCAAAAATCCGAAATTCTCCAATTCTCTCAAAAATGGTGCCAAACTCTTGCAAATTCTCCCCTGAAAGGTTTGGCGGTGGAAACAGAAGGCTTTTTGTCCTAGGAAATGAAATCAGCCCTCGAGAACTTTACCTGTGAAAAAAAAAATTCTAAGCCCCGGGGTCACAATTTCAGCAAAAATCTGAAATTCTCCAGTTCACTCAAAAATGGTGCCGAACTGTTGCAAATTCTCCCCTGAAAGTTTTGGCGGTGGAAACAGAAGGCTTTTTATCATGGGAATTGTAATCAGCACTCGAAGACAAAACCTGTGAAAAAAAAATTTCTAAGCCCCGGGGTCACAATTTCAGCAAAAATCTGAAATTCTCCAGTTCACTCAAAATTGGTGCCAAACTCTTGCAAATTATCCCCTGAAAGGTTTGGTGCTGGAAACAGAAGGCTTTTTGTCCTAGGAAATGAAATCAGCCCTCGAGAACTTTACCTGTGAAAAAAAAAATTTCTAAGCCCCGGGGTCACAATTTCAGCAAAAATCTGAAATTCTCCAGTTCACTCAAAAATGGTGCCAAACTTTTGCAAATTCTCCCCTGAAAGGTTTGGCGGTGGAAACAGAAGGCTTTTTATCATGGGAATTGTAATCAGCACTCGAAGACAAAACCTGTGAAAAAAAATTTTTCTAAGCCCCGGGGTCACAATTTCAGCAGAAATCCGAAATTCTCCAATTCTCTCAAAAATGGTGCCAAACTCTTGCAAATTATCCCCTGAAAGGTTTGGCAGTGGAAACAGAAGGCTTTTTGTCATAGGAAATGAAATCAGCCCTCGAGAACTTTACCTGTTTAAAAAAAAATTTCTAAGCCCCGGGGTCACAATTTCAGCAAAAATCCGAAATTCTCCAATTCTCTCAAAAATGGTGCCAAACTGTTGCAAATTCTCCCCTGAAAGGTTTGGCGTTGGAAACAGAAGGCTTTTTGTCATAGGAAATGAAATTAGCCCTCGAGAACTTTACCTATGAAGAAAAAATTTTCTAAGCCCCGGGGTCACAATTTCAGCAAAAATCTGAAATTCTCCAGTTCACTCAAAAATGGTGCCAAACTGTTGCAAATTCTCCCCTGAAAGGTTTGGCGGTGGAAACAGAAGCATTTTTGTCAGAGGAAATGAAATCAGCCCTCGAAGACAAAACCTGTGAAAAAAATTTTTTCTAAGCCCCGGCGTCACAATTTCAGCAAAAATCCGAAATTCTCCAATTCTCTCAAAAATGGTGCCAAACTCTTGCAAATTCTCCCCTGAAAGGTTTGGCGGTGGAAACAGAAGGCTTTTTGTCATAGGAAATGAAATCAGCCCTCGAGAACTTTACCTGTGAAAAAAAAAATTTCTAAGCCCCGGGGTCACAATTTCAGCAAAAATCTGAAATTCTCCAGTTCACTCAAAAATGGTGCCAAACTGTTGTAAATTCTCCCCTGAAAGGTTTGGCGGTGGAAACAGAAGGCTTTTTATCATAGGAAATGAAATCAGCCCTCAACAACATAACCTGTGGGAAAAAAAATTCTAAGTCTCGGGGTCACAATTTCAGCAAAAATCTGAAATTCTCCAGTTCACTCCAAAATGGTGCCAAACTGTTGCAAATTCTCCCCTGAAAGGTTTGGCGGTGGAAACAGAAGGCTTTTTATCATGGGAATTGTAATCCACACTCGAAGACAAAACCTGTGGGAAAAAAAATTCTAAGTCCCGGGGTCACAATTTCAGCAAAAATCTGAAATTCTCCAGTTCACTCAAAAATGGTGCCAAACTGTTGCAAATTCTCCCCTGAAAGGTTTGGCGGTGGAAACAGAAGGCTTTTTGTCATAGGAAATGAAATTAGCCCTCGAGAACTTTACCTATGAAGAAAAATTTTTCTAAGCCCCGGGGTCACAATTTCAGCAAAAATCTGAAATTCTCCAGTTCACTCAAAAATGGTGCCAAACTGTTGCAAATTCTCCCCTGAAAGGTTTGGCGGTGGAAACAGAAGGCTTTTTATCATGGGAATTGTAATCAGCACTCGAAGACAAAACCTGTGAAAAAAAAAATTTCTAAGCCCCGGGGTCACAATTTCAGCAAAAATCCGAAATTCTCCAATTCTCTCAAAAATGGTGCCAAACTGTTGCAAATTCTCCCCTGAAAGGTTTGGCGGTGGAAACAGAAGGCTTTTTGTCATAGGAAATGAAATTAGCCCTCGAGAACTTTACCTATGAAGAAAAATTTTTCTAAGCCCCGGGGTCACAATTTCAGCAAAAATCTGAAATTCTCCAGTTCACTCAAAAATGGTGCCAAACTGTTGCAAATTCTCCCCTGAAAGGTTTGGCGGTGGAAACAGAAGCATTTTTGTCAGAGGAAATGAAATCAGCCCTCGAAGACAAAACCTGTGAAAAAAAAATTTTCTAAGCCCCGGGGTCACAATTTCAGCAAAAATCCGAAATTCTCCAATTCTCTCAAAAATGGTGCCAAACTCTTGCAAATTCTCCCCTGAAAGGTTTGGCGGTGGAAACAGAAGGCTTTTTGTCATAGGAAATGAAATCAGCCCTCGAGAACTTTACCTGTGAAAAAAAAAATTCTAAGCCCCGGGGTCACAATTTCAGCAAAAATCTGAAATTCTCCAGTTCACTCAAAAATGGTGCCAAACTGTTGCAAATTCTCCCCTGAAAGGTTTGGCGTTGGGAAAAGAAGGCTTTTTATCATAGGAAATGAAAGCAGCCCTCAACAACATAACCTGTGGGGGGGGAAATCTAAGTCCCGGGGTCACAATTTCAGCAAAAATCTGAAATTCTCCAGTTCACTCAAAAATGGTGCCAAACTGTTGCAAATTCTCCCCTGAAAGGTTTGGCGGTGGAAACAGAAGGCTTTTTATCATGGGAATTGTAATCAGCACTCGAAGACAAAACCTGTGAAAAAAAAATTTTCTAAGCCCCGGGGTCACAATTTCAGCAAAAATCCGAAATTCTCCAATTCTCTCAAAAATGGTGCCAAACTCTTGCAAATTCTCCCCTGAAAGGTTTGGCAGTGGAAACAGAAGGCTTTTGTCATAGGAAATGAAATCAGCCCTCAACAACATAACCTGTGGAAAAAAAATTCTAAGCCCCGGGGTCACAATTTCAGCAAAAATCCGAAATTCTCCAATTCTCTCAAAAATGGTCCCAAACTGTTGCAAATTATCCCCTGAAAGGTTTGGCGTTGGAAACAGAAGGCTTTTTGTCATAGGAAATGAAATTAGCCCTCGAGAACTTTACCTATGAAGAAAAATTTTTCTAAGCCCCGGGGTCACAATTTCAGCAAAAATCTGAAATTCTCCAGTTCACTCAAAAATGGTGCCAAACTGTTGCAAATTCTCCCCTGAAAGGTTTGGCGGTGGAAACAGAAGCATTTTTGTCAGAGGAAATGAAATCAGCCCTCGAAGACAAAACCTGTGAAAAAATTTTTTGCTAAGCCCCGGCGTCACAATTTCAGCAAAAATCCGAAATTCTCCAATTCTCTCAAAAATGGTGCCAAACTCTTGCAAATTCTCCCCTGAAAGGTTTGGCGGTGGAAACAGAAGGCTTTTTGTCATAGGAAATGAAATCAGCCCTCGAGAACTTTACCTGTGAAAAAAAAAATTTCTAAGCCCCGGGGTCACAATTTCAGCAAAAATCTGAAATTCTCCAGTTCACTCAAAAATGGTGCCAAACTGTTGTAAATTCTCCCCTGAAAGGTTTGGCGGTGGAAACAGAAGGCTTTTTATCATAGGAAATGAAATCAGCCCTCAACAACATAACCTGTGGGGAAAAAAATTCTAAGTCTCGGGGTCACAATTTCAGCAAAAATCTGAAATTCTCCAGTTCACTCCAAAATGGTGCCAAACTGTTGCAAATTCTCCCCTGAAAGGTTTGGCGGTGGAAACAGAAGCATTTTTGTCAGAGGAAATGAAATCAGCCCTCGAAGACAAAACCTGTGAAAAAAATTTTTTCTAAGCCCCGGGGTCACAATTTCAGCAAAAATCTGAAATTCTCCAGTTCACTCAAAAATGGTGCCAAACTGTTGCAAATTCTCCCCTGAAAGGTTTGGCGGTGGAAACAGAAGGCTTTTTGTCATAGGAAATGAAATTAGCCCTCGAGAACTTTACCTATGAAGAAAATTTTTTCTAAGCCCCGGGGTCACAATTTCAGCAAAAATCTGAAATTCTCCAGTTCACTCAAAAATGGTGCCAAACTGTTGCAAATTCTCCCCTGAAAGGTTTGGCGGTGGAAACAGAAGGCTTTTTATCATGGGAATTGTAATCAGCACTCGAAGACAAAACCTGTGAAAAAAAAATTTTCTAAGCCCCGGGGTCACAATTTCAGCAAAAATCCGAAATTCTCCAATTCTCTCAAAAATGGTGCCAAACTGTTGCAAATTCTCCCCTGAAAGGTTTGGCGGTGGAAACAGAAGGCTTTTTGTCATAGGAAATGAAATTAGCCCTCGAGAACTTTACCTATGAAGAAAAATTTTTCTAAGCCCCGGGGTCACAATTTCAGCAAAAATCTGAAATTCTCCAGTTCACTCCAAAATGGTGCCAAACTGTTGCAAATTCTCCCCTGAAAGGTTTGGCGGTGGAAACAGAAGCATTTTTGTCAGAGGAAATGAAATCAGCCCTCGAAGACAAAACCTGTGAAAAAAAATTTTTCTAAGCCCCGGGGTCACAATTTCAGCAAAAATCCGAAATTCTCCAATTCTCTCAAAAATGGTGCCAAACTCTTGCAAATTCTCCCCTGAAAGGTTTGGCGGTGGAAACAGAAGGCTTTTTGTCATAGGAAATGAAATCAGCCCTCGAGAACTTTACCTGTGAAAAAAAAAATTTCTAAGCCCCGTGGTCACAATTTCAGCAAAAATCTGAAATTCTCCAGTTCACTCAAAAATGGTGCCGAACTGTTGCAAATTCTCCCCTGAAAGTTTTGGCGGTGGAAACAGAAGGCTTTTTACCATGGGAATTGTAATCAGCACTCGAAGACAAAACCTGTGAAAAAAAAAATTCTAAGCCCCGGGGTCACAATTTCAGCAAAAATCTGAAATTCTCCAGTTCACTCAAAAATGGTGCCAAACTGTTGTAAATTCTCCCCTGAAAGGTTTGGCGGTGGGAAAAGAAGGCTTTTTATCATAGGAAATGAAATCAGCCCTCAACAACATAACCTGTGGGAAAAAAAATTCTAAGTCTCGGGGTCACAATTTCAGCAAAAATCTGAAATTCTCCAGTTCACTCCAAAATGGTGCCAAACTGTTGCAAATTCTCCCCTGAAAGGTTTGGCGGTGGAAACAGAAGCATTTTTGTCAGAGGAAATGAAATCAGCCCTCGAAGACAAAACCTGTGAAAAAAAATTTTTCTAAGCCCCGGGGTCACAATTTCAGCAAAAATCCGAAATTCTCCAATTCTCTCAAAAATGGTGCCAAACTGTTGCAAATTCTCCCCTGAAAGGTTTGGCGGTGGAAACAGAAGGCTTTTTGTCATAGGAAATGAAATCAGCCCTCGAGAACTTTACCTGTGAAAAAAAAAATTTCTAAGCCCCGGGGTCACAATTTCAGCAAAAATCCGAAATTCTCCAATTCTCTCAAAAATGGTGCCAAACTATAGCAAATTCTCCCCTGAAAGGTTTGGCGGTGGGAAAAGAAGGCTTTTTATCATAGGAAATGAAAGCAGCCCTCAACAACATAACCTGTGGGGGAAAAACTCTAATTCCCGGGGTCACAATTTCAGCAAAAATCTGAAATTCTCCAGTTCACTCAAAAATGATGCCAAACTGTTGCAAATTCTCCCCTAAAAGGTTTGGCGGTGGAAACAGAAGCATTTTTGTCAGAGGAAATGAAATCAGCCCTCGAAGACAAAACCTGTGAAAAAAAAATTTTCTAAGCCCCGGGGTCACAATTTCAGCAAAAATCCGAAATTCTCCAATTCTCTCAAAAATGGTGCCGAACTGTTGCAAATTCTCCCCTGAAAGGTTTGGCGGTGGAAACAGAAGGCTTTTTATCATGGGAATTGTAATCAGCACTCGAAGACAAAACCTGTGAAAAAAAAATTTTCTAAGCCCCGGGGTCACAATTTCAGCAAAAATCTGAAATTCTCCAGTTCACTCAACAATGGTGCCGAACTGTTGCAAATTCTCCCCTGAAAGGTTTGGCGGTGGAAACAGAAGCATTTTTGTCAGAGGAAATGAAATCAGCCCTCGAAGACAAAACCTGTGAAAAAAAAATTTTCTAAGCCCCGGGGTCAAAATTTCAGCAAAAATCTGAAATTCTCCAGTTCACTCAAAAATGGTGCCAAACTGTTGCAAATTCTCCCCTGAAAGGTTTGGCGGTGGAAACAGAAGCATTTTTGTCAGAGGAAATGAAATCAGCCCTCGAAGACAAAACCTGTGAAAAAAAATTTTTCTAAGCCCCGGGGTCACAATTTCAGCAAAAATCTGAAATTCTCCAATTCTCTCAAAAATGGTGCCAAACTCTTGCAAATTCTCCCCTGAAAGGTTTGGCGGTGGAAACAGAAGGCTTTGTGTCATAGGAAATGAAATTAGCCCTCGAGAACTTTACCTATGAAGAAAAATTTTTCTAAGCCCCGGGGTCACAATTTCAGCAAAAATCTGAAATTCTCCAGTTCACTCAAAAATGGTGCCAAACTGTTGCAAATTCTCCCCTGAAAGGTTTGGCGGTGGAAACAGAAGGCTTTTTGTCATAGGAAATGAAATCAGCCCTCGAGAACTTTACCTGTGAAAAAAAAAATTTCTAAGCCCCGGGGTCACAATTTCAGCAAAAATCCGAAATTCTCCAATTCTCTCAAAAATGGTGCCAAACTCTTGCAAATTCTCCCCTGAAAGGTTTGGCGGTGGAAACAGAAGCATTTTTGTCAGAGGAAATGAAATCAGCCCTCGAAGACAAAACCTGTGAAAAAAAATTTTTCTAAGCCCCGGGGTCACAATTTCAGCAAAAATCTGAAATTCTCCAGTTCACTCAAAAATGGTGCCAAACTGTTGCAAATTCTCCCCTGAAAAGTTTGGCGGTGGAAACAGAAGGCTTTTTATCATGGGAATTGAAATCAGCCCTCGAAGACAAAACCTGTGTAAAAAAAAATTTCTAAGCCCCGAGGTCACAATTTCAGCAAAAATCCGAAATTCTCCAATTCTCTCAAAAATGGTGCCAAACTCTTGCAAATTATCCCCTGAAAGGTTTGGCGGTGGAAACAGAAGGCTTTTTGTCATAGGAAATGAAATCAGCCCTCAACAACATAACCTGTGAAAAAAAAAATTCTAAGCCCCGGGGTCACAATTTCAGCAAAAATCTGAAATTCTCCAGTTCACTCAAAAATGGTGCCAAACTGTTGCAAATTCTCCCCTGAAAGGTTTGGCGGTGGAAACAGAAGGCTTTTTTTCATGGGAATTGTAATCAGCACTCGAAGACAAAACCTGTGTAAAAAAAATTTCCTAAGCCCCGGGGTCACAATTTCAGCAAAAATCTGAAATTCTCCAGTTCACTCAAAAATGGTGCCAAACTGTTGCAAATTCTCCCCTGAAAGGTTTGGCGGTGGAAACAGAAGCATTTTTGTCAGAGGAAATGAAATCAGCCCTCGAAGACAAAACCTGTGAAAAAAAAATTTTCTAAGCCCCGGGGTCACAATTTCAGCAAAAATCTGAAATTCTCCAGTTCACTCAAAAATGGTGCCAAACTGTTGCAAATTCTCCCCTGAAAAGTTTGGCGGTGGAAACAGAAGGCTTTTTATCATGGGAATTGAAATCAGCCCTCGAAGACAAAACCTGTGTAAAAAAAAATTTCTAAGCCCCGAGGTCACAATTTCAGCAAAAATCCGAAATTCTCCAATTCTCTGAAAAATGGTGCCAAACTCTTGCAAATTATCCCCTGAAAGGTTTGGCGGTGGAAACAGAAGGCTTTTTGTCATAGGAAATGAAATCAGCCCTCAACAACATAACCTGTGGAAAAAAAAATTCTAAGCCCCGGGGTCACAATTTCAGCAAATATCTGAAATTCTCCAGTTCACTCAAAAATGGTGCCAAACTGTTGCAAATTCTCCCCTGAAAGGTTTGGCGGTGGAAACAGAAGGCTTTTTTTCATGGGAATTGTAATCAGCACTCGAAGACAAAACCTGTGTAAAAAAAATTTCCTAAGCCCCGGGGTCACAATTTCAGCAAAAATCTGAAATTCTCCAGTTCACTCAAAAATGGTGCCAAACTGTTGCAAATTCTCCCCTGAAAGGTTTGGCGGTGGAAACAGAAGCATTTTTGTCAGAGGAAATGAAATCAGCCCTCGAAGACAAAACCTGTGAAAAAAAATTTTTCTAAGCCCGGGGGTCAAAATTTCAGCAAAAATCTGAAATTCTCCAGTTCACTCAAAAATGGTGCCAAACTGTTGCAAATTCTCCCCTGAAAGGTTTGGCGGTGGAAACAGAAGCATTTTTGTCAGAGGAAATGAAATCAGCCCTCGAAGACAAAACCTGTGAAAAAAAATTTTTCTAAGCCCCGGGGTCACAATTTCAGCAAAAATCTGAAATTCTCCAGTTCACTCAAAAATGGTGCCAAACTGTTGCAAATTCTCCCCTGAAAGGTTTGGCGGTGGAAACAGAAGGCTTTTTGTCATAGGAAATGAAATCAGCCCTCGAGAACTTTACCTGTGAAAAAAAAAATTTCTAAGCCCCGGGGTCACAATTTCAGCAAAAATCCGAAATTCTCCAATTCTCTCAAAAATGGTGCCAAACTATAGCAAATTCTCCCCTGAAAGGTTTGGCGGTGGGAAAAGAAGGCTTTTTATCATAGGAAATGAAAGCAGCCCTCAACAACATAACCTGTGGGGGGGGAAATCTAAGTCCCGGGGTCACAATTTCAGCAAAAATCTGAATTTCTCCAGTTCACTCCAAAATGATGCCAAACTGTTGCAAATTCTCCCCTGAAAGGTTTGGCGGTGGGAAAAGAAGGCTTTTTATCATAGGAAATGAAAGCAGCCCTCCACAACATAACCTGTGGAAAAAAAAATCTAAGTCCCGGGGTCACAATTTCAGCAAAAATCCGAAATTCTCCAGTTCACTCCAAAATGGTGCCAAACTGTTGCAAATTCTCCCCTGAAAGGTTTGGCGGTGGAAACAGAAGCATTTTTGTCAGAGGAAATGAAATCAGCCCTCGAAGACAAAACCTGTGAAAAAAAAATTTTCTAAGCCCCGGGGTCAAAATTTCAGCAAAAATCTGAAATTCTCCAGTTCACTCAAAAATGGTGCCAAACTGTTGCAAATTCTCCCCTGAAAGGTTTGGCGGTGGAAACAGAAGCATTTTTGTCAGAGGAAATGAAATCAGCCCTCGAAGACAAAACCTGTGAAAAAAAATTTTTCTAAGCCCCGGGGTCACAATTTCAGCAAAAATCTGAAATTCTCCAGTTCACTCAAAAATGGTGCCAAACTGTTGCAAATTCTCCCCTGAAAGGTTTGGCGGTGGAAACAGAAGCATTTTTGTCAGAGGAAATGAAATCAGCCCTCGAAGACAAAACCTGTGAAAAAAAAATTTTCTAAGCCCTGGGGTCACAATTTCAGCAAAAATCTGAAATTCTCCAGTTCACTCAAAAATGGTGCCAAACTGTTGCAAATTCTCCCCTGAAAAGTTTGGCGGTGGAAACAGAAGGCTTTTTATCATGGGAATTGAAATCAGCCCTCGAAGACAAAACCTGTGTAAAAAAAAATTTCTAAGCCCCGAGGTCACAATTTCAGCAAAAATCCGAAATTCTCCAATTCTCTGAAAAATGGTGCCAAACTCTTGCAAATTATCCCCTGAAAGGTTTGGCGGTGGAAACAGAAGGCTTTTTGTCATAGGAAATGAAATCAGCCCTCAACAACATAACCTGTGAAAAAAAAAATTCTAAGCCCCGGGGTCACAATTTCAGCAAATATCTGAAATTCTCCAGTTCACTCAAAAATGGTGCCAAACTGTTGCAAATTCTCCCCTGAAAGGTTTGGCGGTGGAAACAGAAGGCTTTTTTTCATGGGAATTGTAATCAGCACTCGAAGACAAAACCTGTGTAAACAAAATTTCCTAAGCCCCGGGGTCACAATTTCAGCAAAAATCTGAAATTCTCCAGTTCACTCAAAAATGGTGCCAAACTGTTGCAAATTCTCCCCTGAAAGGTTTGGCGGTGGAAACAGAAGCATTTTTGTCAGAGGAAATGAAATCAGCCCTCGAAGACAAAACCTGTGAAAAAAAATTTTTCTAAGCCCGGGGGTCAAAATTTCAGCAAAAATCTGAAATTCTCCAGTTCACTCAAAAATGGTGCCAAACTGTTGCAAATTCTCCCCTGAAAGGTTTGGCGGTGGAAACAGAAGCATTTTTGTCAGAGGAAATGAAATCAGCCCTCGAAGACAAAACCTGTGAAAAAAAATTTTTTCTAAGCCCCGGGGTCACAATTTCAGCAAAAATCTGAAATTCTCCAGTTCACTCAAAAATGGTGCCAAACTGTTGCAAATTCTCCCCTGAAAAGTTTGGCGGTGGAAACAGAAGGCTTTTTATCATGGGAATTGAAATCAGCCCTCGAAGACAAAACCTGTGTAAAAAAAAAATTCTAAGCCCCGAGGTCACGATTTCAGCAAAAATCCGAAATTCTCCAATTCTCTGAAAAATGGTGCCAAACTCTTGCAAATTATCCCCTGAAAGGTTTGGCGGTGGAAACAGAAGGCTTTTTATCATGGGAATTGAAATAAGCCCTCGAAGACAAAACCTGTGTAAAAAAATTTTTCTAAGCCCCGGGGTCACAATTTCAGCAAAAATCCGAAATTCTCCAATTCTCTCAAAAATGGTGCCAAACTCTTGCAAATTATCCCCTGAAAGGTTTGGCATTGGAAACAGAAGGCTTTTTGTCATAGGAAATGAAATCAGCCCTCAACAACATAACCTGTGAAAAAAAAAATTATAAGCCCCGGGGTCACAATTTCAGCAAAAATCTGAAATTCTCCAATTCTCTCAAAAATGGTGCCAAATTCTCCCCTGAAAGGTTTGGCGGTGGAAACAGAAGGCTTTTTGTCATAGGAAATGAAATTAGCCCTCGAGAACTTTCCCTATGAAGAAAAATTTTTCTAAGCCCCGGGGTCACAATTTCAGCAAAAATCTGAAATTCTCCAGTTCACTCAAAAATGGTGCCAAACTGTTGCAAATTCTCCCCTGAAAGGTTTGGCGCTGGAAACAGAAGCATTTTTGTCAGAGGAAATGAAATCAGCCCTCGAAGACCAAACCTGTGAAAAAAAATTTTTCTAAGCCCCGGGGTCACAATTTCAGCAAAAATCCGAAATTCTCCAATTCTCTCAAAAATGGTGCCAAACTCTTGCAAATTCTCCCCTGAAAGGTTTGGCGGTGGAAACAGAAGGCTTTTTATCATGGGAATTGTAATCAGCACTCGAAGACAAAACCTGTGGAAAAAAAAATTTCTAAGCCCCGGGGTCACAATTTCAGCAAAAATCTCAAATTCTCCAGTTCACTCAAAAATGGTGCCAAACTGTTGCAAATTCTCCCCTGAAAGGTTTGGCGGTGGAAACAGAAGCATTTTTGTCAGAGGAAATGAAATCAGCCCTCGAGAACTTTACCTGTGAAAAAAAAAATTTCTAAGCCCCGGGGTCACAATTTCAGCAAAAATCCGAAATTCTCCAATTCTCTCAAAAATGGTGCCAAACTATAGCAAATTCTCCCCTGAAAGGTTTGGCGGTGGGAAAAGAAGGCTTTTTATCATAGGAAATGAAAGCAGCCCTCAACAACATAACCTGTGGGGGAAAAAATCTAATTCCCGGGGTCACAATTTCAGCAAAAATCTGAAATTCTCCAGTTCACTCAAAAATGATGCCAAACTGTTGCAAATTCTCCCCTGAAAGGTTTGGCGGTGGAAACAGAAGCATTTTTGTCAGAGGAAATGAAATCAGCCCTCGAAGACAAAACCTGTGAAAAAAAAATTTTCTAAGCCCCGGGGTCACAATTTCAGCAAAAATCCGAAATTCTCCAATTCTCTCAAAAATGGTGCCGAACTGTTGCAAATTCTCCCCTGAAAGGTTTGGCGGTGGAAACAGAAGGCTTTTTATCATGGGAATTGTAATCAGCACTCGAAGACAAAACCTGTGAAAAAAAAATTTTCTAAGCCCCGGGGTCACAATTTCAGCAAAAATCTGAAATTCTCCAGTTCACTCAAAAATGGTGCCAAACTGTTGCAAATTCTCCCCTGAAAGGTTTGGCGGTGGAAACAGAAGCATTTTTGTCAGAGGAAATGAAATCAGCCCTCGAAGACAAAACCTGTGAAAAAAAATTTTTCTAAGCCCCGGGGTCACAATTTCAGCAAAAATCTGAAATTCTCCAGTTCACTCAAAAATGGTGCCAAACTGTTGCAAATTCTCCCCTGAAAAGTTTGGCGGTGGAAACAGAAGGCTTTTTATCATGGGAATTGAAATCAGCCCTCGAAGACAAAACCTGTGTAAAAAAAAATTTCTAAGCCCCGAGGTCACAATTTCAGCAAAAATCCGAAATTCTCCAATTCTCTCAAAAATGGTGCCAAACTCTTGCAAATTATCCCCTGAAAGGTTTGGCGGTGGAAACAGAAGGCTTTTTGTCATAGGAAATGAAATCAGCCCTCAACAACATAACCTGTGAAAAAAAAAATTCTAAGCCCCGGGGTCACAATTTCAGCAAATATCTGAAATTCTCCAGTTCACTCAAAAATGGTGCCAAACTGTTGCAAATTCTCCCCTGAAAGGTTTGGCGGTGGAAACAGAAGGCTTTTTTTCATGGGAATTGTAATCAGCACTCGAAGACAAAACCTGTGTAAAAAAAATTTCCTAAGCCCCGGGGTCACAATTTCAGCAAAAATCTGAAATTCTCCAGTTCACTCAAAAATGGTGCCAAACTGTTGCAAATTCTCCCCTGAAAGGTTTGGCGGTGGAAACAGAAGCATTTTTGTCAGAGGAAATGAAATCAGCCCTCGAAGACAAAACCTGTGAAAAAAAAATTTTCTAATCCCCGGGGTCAAAATTTCAGCAAAAATCTGAAATTCTCCAGTTCACTCAAAAATGGTGCCAAACTGTTGCAAATTCTCCCCTGAAAGGTTTGGCGGTGGAAACAGAAGCATTTTTGTCAGAGGAAATGAAATCAGCCCTCGAAGACAAAACCTGTGAAAAAAAATTTTTCTAAGCCCCGGGGTCACAATTTCAGCAAAAATCTGAAATTCTCCAATTCTCTCAAAAATGGTACCAAACTCTTGCAAATTCTCCCCTGAAAGGTTTGGCGGTGGAAACAGAAGGCTTTGTGTCATAGGAAATGAAATTAGCCCTCGAGAACTTTACCTATGAAGAAAAATTTTTCTAAGCCCCGGGGTCACAATTTCAGCAAAAATCTGAAATTCTCCAGTTCACTCAAAAATGGTGCCAAACTGTTGCAAATTCTCCCCTGAAAGGTTTGGCGGTGGAAACAGAAGGCTTTTTGTCATAGGAAATGAAATCAGCCCTCGAGAACTTTACCTGTGAAAAAAAAATTTTCTAAGCCCCGGGGTCACAATTTCAGCAAAAATCCGAAATTCTCCAATTCTCTCAAAAATGGTGCCGAACTGTTGCAAATTCTCCCCTGAAAGGTTTGGCGGTGGAAACAGAAGGCTTTTTATCATGGGAATTGTAATCAGCACTCGAAGACAAAACCTGTAAAAAAAAAAAATTTTCTAAGCCCCGGGGTCACAATTTCAGCAAAAATCTGAAATTCTCCAGTTCACTCAACAATGGTGCCGAACTGTTGCAAATTCTCCCCTGAAAGGTTTGGCGGTGGAAACAGAAGCATTTTTGTCAGAGGAAATGAAATCAGCCCTCGAAGACAAAACCTGTGAAAAAAAAATTTTCTAAGCCCCGGGGTCAAAATTTCAGCAAAAATCTGAAATTCTCCAGTTCACTCAAAAATGGTGCCAAACTGTTGCAAATTCTCCCCTGAAAGGTTTGGCGGTGGAAACAGAAGCATTTTTGTCAGAGGAAATGAAATCAGCCCTCGAAGTCAAAACCTGTGAAAAAAAATTTTTCTAAGCCCCGGGGTCACAATTTCAGCAAAAATCTGAAATTCTCCAATTCTCTCAAAAATGGTGCCAAACTCTTGCAAATTCTCCCCTGAAAGGTTTGGCGGTGGAAACAGAAGGCTTTGTGTCATAGGAAATGAAATTAGCCCTCGAGAACTTTACCTATGAAGAAAAGTTTTTCTAAGCCCCGGGGTCACAATTTCAGCAAAAATCTGAAATTCTCCAGTTCACTCAAAAATGGTGCCAAACTGTTGCAAATTCTCCCCTGAAAGGTTTGGCGGTGGAAACAGAAGGCTTTTTGTCATAGGAAATGAAATCAGCCCTCGAGAACTTTACCTGTGAAAAAAAAAATTTCTAAGCCCCGGGGTCACAATTTCAGCAAAAATCCGAAATTCTCCAATTCTCTCAAAAATGGTGCCAAACTCTTGCAAATTCTCCCCTGAAAGGTTTGGCGGTGGAAACAGAAGCATTTTTGTCAGAGCAAATGAAATCAGCCCTCGAAGACAAAACCTGTGAAAAAAAATTTTTCTAAGCCCCGGGGTCACAATTTCAGCAAAAATCTGAAATTCTCCAGTTCACTCAAAAATGGTGCCAAACTGTTGCAAATTCTCCCCTGAAAAGTTTGGCGGTGGAAACAGAAGGCTTTTTATCATGGGAATTGAAATCAGCCCTCGAAGACAAAACCTGTGTAAAAAAAAATTTCTAAGCCCCGAGGTCACAATTTCAGCAAAAATCCGAAATTCTCCAATTCTCTCAAAAATGGTGCCAAACTCTTGCAAATTATCCCCTGAAAGGTTTGGCGGTGGAAACAGAAGGCTTTTTGTCATAGGAAATGAAATCAGCCCTCAACAACATAACCTGTGAAAAAAAAAATTCTAAGCCCCGGGGTCACAATTTCAGCAAAAATCTGAAATTCTCCAGTTCACTCAAAAATGGTGCCAAACTGTTGCAAATTCTCCCCTGAAAGGTTTGGCGGTGGAAACAGAAGGCTTTTTTTCATGGGAATTGTAATCAGCACTCGAAGACAAAACCTGTGTAAAAAAAAATTCCTAAGCCCCGGGGTCACAATTTCAGCAAAAATCTGAAATTCTCCAGTTCACTCAAAAATGGTGCCAAACTGTTGCAAATTCTCCCCTGAAAGGTTTGGCGGTGGAAACAGAAGCATTTTTGTCAGAGGAAATGAAATCAGCCCTCGAAGACAAAACCTGTGAAAAAAAAATTTTCTAAGCCCCGGGGTCACAATTTCAGCAAAAATCTGAAATTCTCCAGTTCACTCAAAAATGGTGCCAAACTGTTGCAAATTCTCCCCTGAAAAGTTTGGCGGTGGAAACAGAAGGCTTTTTATCATGGGAATTGAAATCAGCCCTCGAAGACAAAACCTGTGTAAAAAAAAATTTCTAAGCCCCGAGGTCACAATTTCAGCAAAAATCCGAAATTCTCCAATTCTCTGAAAAATGGTGCCAAACTCTTGCAAATTATCCCCTGAAAGGTTTGGCGGTGGAAACAGAAGGCTTTTTGTCATAGGAAATGAAATCAGCCCTCAACAACATAACCTGTGAAAAAAAAAATTCTAAGCCCCGGGGTCACAATTTCAGCAAATATCTGAAATTCTCCAGTTCACTCAAAAATGGTGCCAAACTGTTGCAAATTCTCCCCTGAAAGGTTTGGCGGTGGAAACAGAAGGCTTTTTGTCAGAGGAAATGAAATCAGCCCTCGAAGACAAAACCTGTGAAAAAAAAATTTTCTAAGCCCGGGGGTCAAAATTTCAGCAAAAATCTGAAATTCTCCAGTTCACTCAAAAATGGTGCCAAACTGTTGCAAATTCTCCCCTGAAAGGTTTGGCGGTGGAAACAGAAGCATTTTTGTCAGAGGAAATGAAATCAGCCCTCGAAGACAAAACCTGTGAAAAAAATTTTTTTCTAAGCCCCGGGGTCACAATTTCAGCAAAAATCTGAAATTCTCCAGTTCACTCAAAAATGGTGCCAAACTGTTGCAAATTCTCCCCTGAAAGGTTTGGCGGTGGAAACAGAAGGCTTTTTATCATGGGAATTGAAATCAGCCCTCGAAGACAAAACCTGTGTAAAAAAAAATTTCTAAGCCCCGAGGTCACAATTTCAGCAAAAATCTGAAATTCTCCAATTCTCTGAAAAATGGTGCCAAACTCTTGCAAATTATCCCCTGAAAGGTTTGGCGGTGGAAACAGAAGGCTTTTTGTCATAGGAAATGAAATCAGCCCTCAACAACATAACCTGTGAAAAAAAAAATTCTAAGCCCCGGGGTCACAATTTCAGCAAATATCTGAAATTCTCCAGTTCACTCAAAAATGGTGCCAAACTGTTGCAAATTCTCCCCTGAAAGGTTTGGCGGTGGAAACAGAAGGCTTTTTGTCAGAGGAAATGAAATCAGCCCTCGAAGACAAAACCTGTGAAAAAAAAATTTTCTAAGCCCGGGGGTCAAAATTTCAGCAAAAATCTGAAATTCTCCAGTTCACTCAAAAATGGTGCCAAACTGTTGCAAATTCTCCCCTGAAAGGTTTGGCGGTGGAAACAGAAGCATTTTTGTCAGAGGAAATGAAATCAGCCCTCGAAGACAAAACCTGTGAAAAAAAATTTTTTCTAAGCCCCGGGGTCACAATTTCAGCAAAAATCTGAAATTCTCCAGTTCACTCAAAAATGGTGCCAAACTGTTGCAAATTCTCCCCTGAAAGGTTTGGCGGTGGAAACAGAAGGCTTTTTGTCATAGGAAATGAAATCAGCCCTCGAGAACTTTACCTGTGAAAAAAAAAATTTCTAAGCCCCGGGGTCACAATTTCAGCAAAAATCCGAAATTCTCCAATTCTCTCAAAAATGGTGCCAAACTATAGCAAATTCTCCCCTGAAAGGTTTGGCGGTGGGAAAAGAAGGCTTTTTATCATAGGAAATGAAAGCAGCCCTCAACAACATAACCTGTGGGGGAAAAAATCTAAGTCCCGGGGTCACAATTTCAGCAAAAATCTGAATTTCTCCAGTTCACTCCAAAATGATGCCAAACTGTTGCAAATTCTCCCCTGAAAGGTTTGGCGGTGGGAAAAGAAGGCTTTTTATCATAGGAAATGAAAGCAGCCCTCCACAACATAACCTGTGGAAAAAAAAATCTAAGTCCCGGGGTCACAATTTCAGCAAAAATCCGAAATTCTCCAGTTCACTCCAAAATGGTGCCAAACTGTTGCAAATTCTCCCCTGAAAGGTTTGGCGGTGGAAACAGAAGCATTTTTGTCAGAGGAAATGAAATCAGCCCTCGAAGACAAAACCTGTGAAAAAAAAATTTTCTAAGCCCCGGGGTCAAAATTTCAGCAAAAATCTGAAATTCTCCAGTTCACTCAAAAATGGTGCCAAACTGTTGCAAATTCTCCCCTGAAAGGTTTGGCGGTGGAAACAGAAGCATTTTTGTCAGAGGAAATGAAATCAGCCCTCGAAGACAAAACCTGTGAAAAAAAAATTTTCTAAGCCCCGGGGTCACAATTTCAGCAAAAATCTGAAATTCTCCAGTTCACTCAAAAATGGTGCCAAACTGTTGCAAATTCTCCCCTGAAAGGTTTGGCGGTGGAAACAGAAGCATTTTTGTCAGAGGAAATGAAATCAGCCCTCGAAGACAAAACCTGTGAAAAAAAATTTTTCTAAGCCCCGGGGTCACAATTTCAGCAAAAATCTGAAATTCTCCAATTCTCTCAAAAATGGTACCAAACTCTTGCAAATTCTCCCCTGAAAGGTTTGGCGGTGGAAACAGAAGGCTTTGTGTCATAGGAAATGAAATTAGCCCTCGAGAACTTTACCTATGAAGAAAAATTTTTCTAAGCCCCGGGGTCACAATTTCAGCAAAAATCTGAAATTCTCCAGTTCACTCAAAAATGGTGCCAAACTGTTGCAAATTCTCCCCTGAAAGGTTTGGCGGTGGAAACAGAAGGCTTTTTGTCATAGGAAATGAAATCAGCCCTCGAGAACTTTACCTGTGAAAAAAAAAATTTCTAAGCCCCGGGGTCACAATTTCAGCAAAAATCCGAAATTCTCCAATTCTCTCAAAAATGGTGCCAAACTATAGCAAATTCTCCCCTGAAAGGTTTGGCGGTGGGAAAAGAAGGCTTTTTATCATAGGAAATGAAAGCAGCCCTCAACAACATAACCTGTGGGGAAAAAAATCTAATTCCCGGGGTCACAATTTCAGCAAAAATCTGAAATTCTCCAGTTCACTCAAAAATGATGCCAAACTGTTGCAAATTCTCCCCTGAAAGGTTTGGCGGTGGAAACAGAAGCATTTTTGTCAGAGGAAATGAAATCAGCCCTCGAAGACAAAACCTGTGAAAAAAAAATTTTCTAAGCCCCGGGGTCACAATTTCAGCAAAAATCCGAAATTCTCCAATTCTCTCAAAAATGGTGCCGAACTGTTGCAAATTCTCCCCTGAAAGGTTTGGCGGTGGAAACAGAAGGCTTTTTATCATGGGAATTGTAATCAGCACTCGAAGACAAAACCTGTGAAAAAAAAATTTTCTAAGCCCCGGGGTCACAATTTCAGCAAAAATCTGAAATTCTCCAGTTCACTCAACAATGGTGCCGAACTGTTGCAAATTCTCCCCTGAAAGGTTTGGCGGTGGAAACAGAAGCATTTTTGTCAGAGGAAATGAAATCAGCCCTCGAAGACAAAACCTGTGAAAAAAAAATTTTCTAAGCCCCGGGGTCAAAATTTCAGCAAAAATCTGAAATTCTCCAGTTCACTCAAAAATGGTGCCAAACTGTTGCAAATTCTCCCCTGAAAGGTTTGGCGGTGGAAACAGAAGCATTTTTGTCAGAGGAAATGAAATCAGCCCTCGAAGACAAAACCTGTGAAAAAAAATTTTTCTAAGCCCCGGGGTCACAATTTCAGCAAAAATCTGAAATTCTCCAGTTCACTCAAAAATGGTGCCAAACTGTTGCAAATTCTCCCCTGAAAGGTTTGGCGGTGGAAACAGAAGCATTTTTGTCAGAGGAAATGAAATCAGCCCTCGAAGACAAAACCTGTGAAAAAAAAATTTTCTAAGCCCCGGGGTCACAATTTCAGCAAAAATCTGAAATTCTCCAATTCTCTCAAAAATGGTGCCAAACTCTTGCAAATTCTCCCCTGAAAGGTTTGGCGGTGGAAACAGAAGGCTTTGTGTCATAGGAAATGAAATTAGCCCTCGAGAACTTTACCTATGAAGAAAAATTTTTCTAAGCCCCGGGGTCACAATTTCAGCAAAAATCTGAAATTCTCCAGTTCACTCAAAAATGGTGCCAAACTGTTGCAAATTCTCCCCTGAAAGGTTTGGCGGTGGAAACAGAAGGCTTTTTGTCATAGGAAATGAAATCAGCCCTCGAGAACTTTACCTGTGAAAAAAAAAAATTCTAAGCCCCGGGGTCACAATTTCAGCAAAAATCCGAAATTCTCCAATTCTCTCAAAAATGGTGCCAAACTCTTGCAAATTCTCCCCTGAAAGGTTTGGCGGTGGAAACAGAAGCATTTTTGTCAGAGGAAATGAAATCAGCCCTCGAAGACAAAACCTGTGAAAAAAATTTTTTCTAAGCCCCGGGGTCACAATTTCAGCAAAAATCTGAAATTCTCCAGTTCACTCAAAAATGGTGCCAAACTGTTGCAAATTCTCCCCTGAAAAGTTTGGCGGTGGAAACAGAAGGCTTTTTATCATGGGAATTGAAATCAGCCCTCGAAGACAAAACCTGTGTAAAAAAAAATTTCTAAGCCCCGAGGTCACAATTTCAGCAAAAATCCGAAATTCTCCAATTCTCTCAAAAATGGTGCCAAACTCTTGCAAATTATCCCCTGAAAGGTTTGGCGGTGGAAACAGAAGGCTTTTTGTCATAGGAAATGAAATCAGCCCTCAACAACATAACCTGTGAAAAAAAAAATTCTAAGCCCCGGGGTCACAATTTCAGCAAAAATCTGAAATTCTCCAGTTCACTCAAAAATGGTGCCAAACTGTTGCAAATTCTCCCCTGAAAGGTTTGGCGGTGGAAACAGAAGGCTTTTTTTCATGGGAATTGTAATCAGCACTCGAAGACAAAACCTGTGTAAAAAAAATTTCCTAAGCCCCGGGGTCACAATTTCAGCAAAAATCTGAAATTCTCCAGTTCACTAAAAATGGTGCCAAACTGTTGCAAATTCTCCCCTGAAAGGTTTGGCGGTGGAAACAGAAGCATTTTTGTCAGAGGAAATGAAATCAGCCCTCGAAGACAAAACCTGTGAAAAAAAAAATTTCTAAGCCCCGGGGTCACAATTTCAGCAAAAATCTGAAATTCTCCAGTTCACTCAAAAATGGTGCCAAACTGTTGCAAATTCTCCCCTGAAAAGTTTGGCGGTGGAAACAGAAGGCTTTTTATCATGGGAATTGAAATCAGCCCTCGAAGACAAAACCTGTGTAAAAAAAAATTTCTAAGCCCCGAGGTCACAATTTCAGCAAAAATCCGAAATTCTCCAATTCTCTGAAAAATGGTGCCAAACTCTTGCAAATTATCCCCTGAAAGGTTTGGCGGTGGAAACAGAAGGCTTTTTGTCATAGGAAATGAAATCAGCCCTCAACAACATAACCTGTGAAAAAAAAAATTCTAAGCCCCGGGGTCACAATTTCAGCAAATATCTGAAATTCTCCAGTTCACTCAAAAATGGTGCCAAACTGTTGCAAATTCTCCCCTGAAAGGTTTGGCGGTGGAAACAGAAGGCTTTTTGTCAGAGGAAATGAAATCAGCCCTCGAAGACAAAACCTGTGAAAAAAAATTTTTCTAAGCCCGGGGGTCAAAATTTCAGCAAAAATCTGAAATTCTCCAGTTCACTCAAAAATGGTGCCAAACTGTTGCAAATTCTCCCCTGAAAGGTTTGGCGGTGGAAACAGAAGCATTTTTGTCAGAGGAAATGAAATCAGCCCTCGAAGACAAAACCTGTGAAAAAAATTTTTTTCTAAGCCCCGGGGTCACAATTTCAGCAAAAATCTGAAATTCTCCAGTTCACTCAAAAATGGTGCCAAACTGTTGCAAATTCTCCCCTGAAAGGTTTGGCGGTGGAAACAGAAGGCTTTTTGTCATAGGAAATGAAATCAGCCCTCGAGAACTTTACCTGTGAAAAAAAAAATTTCTAAGCCCCGGGGTCACAATTTCAGCAAAAATCCGAAATTCTCCAATTCTCTCAAAAATGGTGCCAAACTATAGCAAATTCTCCCCTGAAAGGTTTGGCGGTGGGAAAAGAAGGCTTTTTATCATAGGAAATGAAAGCAGCCCTCAACAACATAACCTGTGGGGGGAAAAATCTAAGTCCCGGGGTCACAATTTCAGCAAAAATCTGAATTTCTCCAGTTCACTCCAAAATGATGCCAAACTGTTGCAAATTCTCCCCTGAAAGGTTTGGCGGTGGGAAAAGAAGGCTTTTTATCATAGGAAATGAAAGCAGCCCTCCACAACATAACCTGTGGAAAAAAAAATCTAAGTCCCGGGGTCACAATTTCAGCAAAAATCCGAAATTCTCCAGTTCACTCCAAAATGGTGCCAAACTGTTGCAAATTCTCCCCTGAAAGGTTTGGCGGTGGAAACAGAAGCATTTTTGTCAGAGGAAATGAAATCAGCCCTCGAAGACAAAACCTGTGAAAAAAAAAATTTCTAAGCCCCGGGGTCAAAATTTCAGCAAAAATCTGAAATTCTCCAGTTCACTCAAAAATGGTGCCAAACTGTTGCAAATTCTCCCCTGAAAGGTTTGGCGGTGGAAACAGAAGCATTTTTGTCAGAGGAAATGAAATCAGCCCTCGAAGACAAAACCTGTGAAAAAAAATTTTTCTAAGCCCGGGGGTCAAAATTTCAGCAAAAATCTGAAATTCTCCAGTTCACTCAAAAATGGTGCCAAACTGTTGCAAATTCTCCCCTGAAAGGTTTGGCGGTGGAAACAGAAGCATTTTTGTCAGAGGAAATGAAATCAGCCCTCGAAGACAAAACCTGTGAAAAAAAATTTTTTCTAAGCCCCGGGGTCACAATTTCAGCAAAAATCTGAAATTCTCCAGTTCACTCAAAAATGGTGCCAAACTGTTGCAAATTCTCCCCTGAAAAGTTTGGCGGTGGAAACAGAAGGCTTTTTATCATGGGAATTGAAATCAGCCCTCGAAGACAAAACCTGTGTAAAAAAAAAATTCTAAGCCCCGAGGTCACAATTTCAGCAAAAATCCGAAATTCTCCAATTCTCTGAAAAATGGTGCCAAACTCTTGCAAATTATCCCCTGAAAGGTTTGGCGGTGGAAACAGAAGGCTTTTTATCATGGGAATTGAAATAAGCCCTCGAAGACAAAACCTGTGTAAAAAAATTTTTCTAAGCCCCGGGGTCACAATTTCAGCAAAAATCCGAAATTCTCCAATTCTCTCAAAAATGGTGCCAAACTCTTGCAAATTATCCCCTGAAAGGTTTGGCAGTGGAAACAGAAGGCTTTTTGTCATAGGAAATGAAATCAGCCCTCAACAACATAACCTGTGGAAAAAAAAATTATAAGCCCCGGGGTCACAATTTCAGCAAAAATCTGAAATTCTCCAATTCTCTCAAAAATGGTGCCAAATTCTCCCCTGAAAGGTTTGGCGGTGGAAACAGAAGGCTTTTTGTCATAGGAAATGAAATTAGCCCTCGAGAACTTTCCCTATGAAGAAAAATTTTTCTAAGCCCCGGGGTCACAATTTCAGCAAAAATCTGAAATTCTCCAGTTCACTCAAAAATGGTGCCAAACTGTTGCAAATTCTCCCCTGAAAGGTTTGGCGCTGGAAACAGAAGCATTTTTGTCAGAGGAAATGAAATCAGCCCTCGAAGACCAAACCTGTGAAAAAAATTTTTTCTAAGCCCCGGGGTCACAATTTCAGCAAAAATCCGAAATTCTCCAATTCTCTCAAAAATGGTGCCAAACTCTTGCAAATTCTCCCCTGAAAGGTTTGGCGGTGGAAACAGAAGGCTTTTTATCATGGGAATTGTAATCAGCACTCGAAGACAAAACCTGTGAAAAAAAAATTTTCTAAGCCCCGGGGTCACAATTTCAGCAAAAATCTGAAATTCTCCAGTTCACTCAAAAATGGTGCCAAACTGTTGCAAATTCTCCCCTGAAAGGTTTGGCGGTGGAAACAGAAGCATTTTTGTCAGAGGAAATGAAATCAGCCCTCGAAGACAAAACCTGTGAAAAAAAATTTTTCTAATCCCCGGGGTCACAATTTCAGCAAAAATCTGAAATTCTCCAATTCTCTCAAAAATGGT
The DNA here is from genome assembly GCF_965113315.1 of Podarcis vaucheri. Classification (NCBI taxonomy): domain Eukaryota; kingdom Metazoa; phylum Chordata; class Lepidosauria; order Squamata; family Lacertidae; genus Podarcis; species Podarcis vaucheri. Next base: position 101,047 of record NW_028118821.1, read on the forward strand.
GCCAAACTCTTGCAAATTCTCCCCTGAAAGGTTTGGCGGTGGAAACAGAAGGCTTTGTGTCATAGGAAATGAAATTAGCCCTCGAGAACTTTACCTATGAAGAAAAATTTTTCTAAGCCCCGGGGTCACAATTTCAGCAAAAATCTGAAATTCTCCAGTTCACTCAAAAATGGTGCCAAACTGTTGCAAATTCTCCCCTGAAAGGTTTGGCGGTGGAAACAGAAGGCTTTTTGTCATAGGAAATGAAATCAGCCCTCGAGAACTTTACCTGTGAAAAAAAAAATTTCTAAGCCCCGGGGTCACAATTTCAGCAAAAATCCGAAATTCTCCAATTCTCTCAAAAATGGTGCCAAACTATAGCAAATTCTCCCCTGAAAGGTTTGGCGGTGGGAAAAGAAGGCTTTTTATCATAGGAAATGAAAGCAGCCCTCAACAACATAACCTGTGGGGGGAAAAATCTAATTCCCGGGGTCACAATTTCAGCAAAAATCTGAAATTCTCCAGTTCACTCAAAAATGATGCCAAACTGTTGCAAATTCTCCCCTGAAAGGTTTGGCGGTGGAAACAGAAGCATTTTTGTCAGAGGAAATGAAATCAGCCCTCGAAGACAAAACCTGTGAAAAAAAAATTTTCTAAGCCCCGGGGTCACAATTTCAGCAAAAATCCGAAATTCTCCAATTCTCTCAAAAATGGTGCCGAACTGTTGCAAATTCTCCCCTGAAAGGTTTGGCGGTGGAAACAGAAGGCTTTTTATCATGGGAATTGTAATCAGCACTCGAAGACAAAACCTGTGAAAAAAAAAATTTCTAAGCCCCGGGGTCACAATTTCAGCAAAAATCTGAAATTCTCCAGTTCACTCAAAAATGGTGCCGAACTGTTGCAAATTCTCCCCTGAAAGGTTTGGCGGTGGAAACAGAAGCATTTTTGTCAGAGGAAATGAAATCAGCCCTCGAAGACAAAACCTGTGAAAAAAAATTTTTCTAAGCCCCGGGGTCAGAATTTCAGCAAAAATCTGAAATTCTCCAGTTCACTCAAAAATGGTGCCAAACTGTTGCAAATTCTCCCCTGAAAGGTTTGGCGGTGGAAACAGAAGCATTTTTGTCAGAGGAAATGAAATCAGCCCTCGAAGACAAAACCTGTGAAAAAAAAATTTTCTAATCCCCGGGGTCACAATTTCAGCAAAAATCTGAAATTCTCCAGTTCACTCAAAAATGGTGCCAAACTGTTGCAAATTCTCCCCTGAAAGGTTTGGCGGTGGAAACAGAAGCATTTTTGTCAGAGGAAATGAAATCAGCCCTCGAAGACAAAACCTGTGAAAAAAAATTTTTCTAAGCCCCGGGGTCACAATTTCAGCAAAAATCTGAAATTCTCCAATTCTCTCAAAAATGGTACCAAACTCTTGCAAATTCTCCCCTGAAAGGTTTGGCGGTGGAAACAGAAGGCTTTGTGTCATAGGAAATGAAATTAGCCCTCGAGAACTTTACCTATGAAGAAAAATTTTTCTAAGCCCCGGGGTCACAATTTCAGCAAAAATCTGAAATTCTCCAGTTCACTCAAAAATGGTGCCAAACTGTTGCAAATTCTCCCCTGAAAGGTTTGGCGGTGGAAACAGAAGGCTTTTTGTCATAGGAAATGAAATCAGCCCTCGAGAACTTTACCTGTGAAAAAAAAAATTTCTAAGCCCCGGGGTCACAATTTCAGCAAAAATCCGAAATTCTCCAATTCTCTCAAAAATGGTGCCAAACTATAGCAAATTCTCCCCTGAAAGGTTTGGCGGTGGGAAAAGAAGGCTTTTTATCATAGGAAATGAAAGCAGCCCTCAACAACATAACCTGTGGGGGAAAAAATCTAATTCCCGGGGTCACAATTTCAGCAAAAATCTGAAATTCTCCAGTTCACTCAAAAATGATGCCAAACTGTTGCAAATTCTCCCCTGAAAGGTTTGGCGGTGGAAACAGAAGCATTTTTGTCAGAGGAAATGAAATCAGCCCTCGAAGACAAAACCTGTGAAAAAAAAATTTTCTAAGCCCCGGGGTCACAATTTCAGCAAAAATCCGAAATTCTCCAATTCTCTCAAAAATGGTGCCGAACTGTTGCAAATTCTCCCCTGAAAGGTTTGGCGGTGGAAACAGAAGGCTTTTTATCATGGGAATTGTAATCAGCACTCGAAGACAAAACCTGTGAAAAAAAAATTTCTAAGCCCCGGGGTCAGAATTTCAGCAAAAATCTGAAATTCTCCAGTTCACTCAAAAATGGTGCCGAACTGTTGCAAATTCTCCCCTGAAAGGTTTGGCGGTGGAAACAGAAGCATTTTTGTCAGAGGAAATGAAATCAGCCCTCGAAGACAAAACCTGTGAAAAAAAAATTTTCTAAGCCCCGGGGTCACAATTTCAGCAAAAATCTGAAATTCTCCAATTCTCTCAAAAATGGTGCCAAACTCTTGCAAATTCTCCCCTGAAAGGTTTGGCGGTGGAAACAGAAGGCTTTGTTTCATAGGAAATGAAATTAGCCCTCGAGAACTTTACCTATGAAGAAAAATTTTTCTAAGCCCCGGGGTCACAATTTCAGCAAAAATCTGAAATTCTCCAGTTCACTCAAAAATGGTGCCAAACTGTTGCAAATTCTCCCCTGAAAGGTTTGGCGGTGGAAACAGAAGGCTTTTTGTCATAGGAAATGAAATCAGCCCTCGAGAACTTTACCTGTGAAAAAAAAAATTTCTAAGCCCCGGGGTCACAATTTCAGCAAAAATCCGAAATTCTCCAATTCTCTCAAAAATGGTGCCAAACTATAGCAAATTCTCCCCTGAAAGGTTTGGCGGTGGGAAAAGAAGGCTTTTTATCATAGGAAATGAAAGCAGCCCTCAACAACATAACCTGTGGGGGAAAAAATCTAAGTCCCGGGGTCACAATTTCAGCAAAAATCTGAATTTCTCCAGTTCACTCCAAAATGATGCCAAACTGTTGCAAATTCTCCCCTGAAAGGTTTGGCGGTGGGAAAAGAAGGCTTTTTATCATAGGAAATGAAAGCAGCCCTCCACAACATAACCTGTGAAAAAAAAATCTAAGTCCCGGGGTCACAATTTCAGCAAAAATCCGAAATTCTCCAGTTCACTCCAAAATGGTGCCAAACTGTTGCAAATTCTCCCCTGAAAGGTTTGGCGGTGGAAACAGAAGCATTTTTGTCAGAGGAAATGAAATCAGCCCTCGAAGACAAAACCTGTGAAAAAAAAATTTTCTAAGCCCCGGGGTCAAAATTTAAGCAAAAATCTGAAATTCTCCAGTTCACTCAAAAATGGTGCCAAACTGTTGCAAATTCTCCCCTGAAAGGTTTGGCGGTGGAAACAGAAGCATTTTTGTCAGAGGAAATGAAATCAGCCCTCGAAGACAAAACCTGTGAAAAAAAATTTTTCTAAGCCCCGGGGTCACAATTTCAGCAAAAATCTGAAATTCTCCAGTTCACTCAAAAATGGTGCCAAACTGTTGCAAATTCTCCACTGAAAAGTTTGGCGGTGGAAACAGAAGGCTTTTTATCATGGGAATTGAAATCAGCCCTCGAAGACAAAACCTGTGTAAAAAAAAATTTCTAAGCCCCGAGGTCACAATTTCAGCAAAAATCCGAAATTCTCCAATTCTCTCAAAAATGGTGCCAAACTCTTGCAAATTATCCCCTGAAAGGTTTGGCGGTGGAAACAGAAGGCTTTTTGTCATAGGAAATGAAATCAGCCCTCAACAACATAACCTGTGAAAAAAAAAATTCTAAGCCCCGGGGTCACAATTTCAGTAAAAATCTGAAATTCTCCAGTTCACTCAAAAATGGTGCCAAACTGTTGCAAATTCTCCCCTGAAAGGTTTGGCGGTGGAAACAGAAGCATTTTTGTCAGAGGAAATGAAATCAGCCCTCGAAGACAAAACCTGTGAAAAAAAATTTTTCTAAGCCCCGGGGTCACAATTTCAGCAAAAATCTGAAATTCTCCAATTCTCTCAAAAATGGTACCAAACTCTTGCAAATTCTCCCCTGAAAGGTTTGGCGGTGGAAACAGAAGGCTTTGTGTCATAGGAAATGAAATTAGCCCTCGAGAACTTTACCTATGAAGAAAAATTTTTCTAAGCCCCGGGGTCACAATTTCAGCAAAAATCTGAAATTCTCCAGTTCACTCAAAAATGGTGCCAAACTGTTGCAAATTCTCCCCTGAAAGGTTTGGCGGTGGAAACAGAAGGCTTTTTGTCATAGGAAATGAAATCAGCCCTCGAGAACTTTACCTGTGAAAAAAAAAATTTCTAAGCCCCGGGGTCACAATTTCAGCAAAAATCCGAAATTCTCCAATTCTCTCAAAAATGGTGCCAAACTATAGCAAATTCTCCCCTGAAAGGTTTGGCGGTGGGAAAAGAAGGCTTTTTATCATAGGAAATGAAAGCAGCCCTCAACAACATAACCTGTGGGGGAAAAAATCTAATTCCCGGGGTCACAATTTCAGCAAAAATCTGAAATTCTCCAGTTCACTCAAAAATGATGCCAAACTGTTGCAAATTCTCCCCTGAAAGGTTTGGCGGTGGAAACAGAAGCATTTTTGTCAGAGGAAATGAAATCAGCCCTCGAAGACAAAACCTGTGAAAAAAAAATTTTCTAAGCCCCGGGGTCACAATTTCAGCAAAAATCCGAAATTCTCCAATTCTCTCAAAAATGGTGCCGAACTGTTGCAAATTCTCCCCTGAAAGGTTTGGCGGTGGAAACAGAAGGCTTTTTATCATGGGAATTGTAATCAGCACTCGAAGACAAAACCTGTGAAAAAAAAAATTTCTAAGCCCCGGGGTCACAATTTCAGCAAAAATCTGAAATTCTCCAGTTCACTCAAAAATGGTGCCGAACTGTTGCAAATTCTCCCCTGAAAGGTTTGGCGGTGGAAACAGAAGCATTTTTGTCAGAGGAAATGAAATCAGACCTCGAAGACAAAACCTGTGAAAAAAAATTTTTCTAAGCCCCGGGGTCAGAATTTCAGCAAAAATCTGAAATTCTCCAGTTCACTCAAAAATGGTGCCAAACTGTTGCAAATTCTCCCCTGAAAGGTTTGGCGGTGGAAACAGAAGCATTTTTGTCAGAGGAAATGAAATCAGCCCTCGAAGACAAAACCTGTGAAAAAAAAATTTTCTAAGCCCCGGGGTCACAATTTCAGCAAAAATCTGAAATTCTCCAATTCTCTCAAAAATGGTGCCAAACTCTTGCAAATTCTCCCCTGAAAGGTTTGGCGGTGGAAACAGAAGGCTTTGTTTCATAGGAAATGAAATTAGCCCTCGAGAACTTTACCTATGAAGAAAAAATTTTCTAAGCCCCGGGGTCACAATTTCAGCAAAAATCTGAAATTCTCCAGTTCACTCAAAAATGGTGCCAAACTGTTGCAAATTCTCCCCTGAAAGGTTTGGCGGTGGAAACAGAAGGCTTTTTGTCATAGGAAATGAAATCAGCCCTCGAGAACTTTACCTGTGAAAAAAAAAATTTCTAAGCCCCGGGGTCACAATTTCAGCAAAAATCCGAAATTCTCCAATTCTCTCAAAAATGGTGCCAAACTATAGCAAATTCTCCCCTGAAAGGTTTGGCGGTGGGAAAAGAAGGCTTTTTATCATAGGAAATGAAAGCAGCCCTCAACAACATAACCTGTGGGGGAAAAAATCTAAGTCCCGGGGTCACAATTTCAGCAAAAATCTGAATTTCTCCAGTTCACTCCAAAATGATGCCAAACTGTTGCAAATTCTCCCCTGAAAGGTTTGGCGGTGGGAAAAGAAGGCTTTTTATCATAGGAAATGAAAGCAGCCCTCCACAACATAACCTGTGAAAAAAAAATCTAAGTCCCGGGGTCACAATTTCAGCAAAAATCCGAAATTCTCCAGTTCACTCCAAAATGGTGCCAAACTGTTGCAAATTCTCCCCTGAAAGGTTTGGCGGTGGAAACAGAAGCATTTTTGTCAGAGGAAATGAAATCAGCCCTCGAAGACAAAACCTGTGAAAAAAAAATTTTCTATGCCCCGGGGTCACAATTTCAGCAAAAATCTGAAATTCTCCAGTTCACTCAAAAATGGTGCCAAACTGTTGCAAATTCTCCCCTGAAAGGTTTGGCGGTGGAAACAGAAGCATTTTTGTCAGAGGAAATGAAATCAGCCCTCGAAGACAAAACCTGTGAAAAAAAATTTTTCTAAGCCCCGGGGTCACAATTTCAGCAAAAATCTGAAATTCTCCAGTTCACTCAAAAATGGTGCCAAACTGTTGCAAATTCTCCCCTGAAAAGTTTGGCGGTGGAAACAGAAGGCTTTTTATCATGGGAATTGAAATCAGCCCTCGAAGACAAAACCTGTGTAAAAAAAAATTTCTAAGCCCCGAGGTCACAATTTCAGCAAAAATCCGAAATTCTCCAATTCTCTCAAAAATGGTGCCAAACTCTTGCAAATTATCCCCTGAAAGGTTTGGCGGTGGAAACAGAAGGCTTTTTGTCATAGGAAATGAAATCAGCCCTCAACAACATAACCTGTGAAAAAAAAATTCTAAGCCCCGGGGTCACAATTTCAGCAAATATCTGAAATTCTCCAGTTCACTCAAAAATGGTGCCAAACTGTTGCAAATTCTCCCCTGAAAGGTTTGGCGGTGGAAACAGAAGGCTTTTTTTCATGGGAATTGTAATCAGCACTCGAAGACAAAACCTGTGTAAAAAAAATTTCCTAAGCCCCGGGGTCACAATTTCAGCAAAAATCTGAAATTCTCCAGTTCACTCAAAAATGGTGCCAAACTGTTGCAAATTCTCCCCTGAAAGGTTTGGCGGTGGAAACAGAAGCATTTTTGTCAGAGGAAATGAAATCAGCCCTCGAAGACAAAACCTGTGAAAAAAAATTTTTCTAATCCCCGGGGTCAAAATTTCAGCAAAAATCTGAAATTCTCCTGTTCACTCAAAAATGGTGCCAAACTGTTGCAAATTCTCCCCTGAAAGGTTTGGCGGTGGAAACAGAAGCATTTTTGTCAGAGGAAATGAAATCAGCCCTCGAAGACAAAACCTGTGAAAAAAAATTTTTCTAAGCCCCGGGGTCACAATTTCAGCAAAAATCTGAAATTCTCCAATTCTCTCAAAAATGGTACCAAACTGTTGCAAATTCTCCCCTGAAAGGTTTGGCGGTGGAAACAGAAGGCTTTGTGTCATAGGAAATGAAATCAGCCCTCAACAACATAACCTGTGAAAAAAAAAATTCTAAGCCCTGGGGTCACAATTTCAGCAAAAATCTGAAATTCTCCAGTTCACTCAAAAATGGTGCCAAACTGTTGCAAATTCTCCCCTGAAAGGTTTGGCGGTGGAAACAGAAGGCTTTTTTTCATGGGAATTGTAATCAGCACTCGAAGACAAAACCTGTGTAAAAAAAATTTCCTAAGCCCCGGGGTCACAATTTCAGCAAAAATCTGAAATTCTCCAGTTCACTCAAAAATGGTGCCAAACTGTTGCAAATTCTCCCCTGAAAGGTTTGGCGGTGGAAACAGAAGCATTTTTGTCAGAGGAAATGAAATCAGCCCTCGAAGACAAAACCTGTGAAAAAAAAATTTTCTAAGCCCCGGGGTCACAATTTCAGCAAAAATCTGAAATTCTCCAGTTCACTCAAAAATGGTGCCAAACTGTTGCAAATTCTCCCCTGAAAAGTTTGGCGGTGGAAACAGAAGGCTTTTTATCATGGGAATTGAAATCAGCCCTCGAAGACAAAACCTGTGTAAAAAAAAATTTCTAAGCCCCGAGGTCACAATTTCAGCAAAAATCCGAAATTCTCCAATTCTCTGAAAAATGGTGCCAAACTCTTGCAAATTATCCCCTGAAAGGTTTGGCGGTGGAAACAGAAGGCTTTTTGTCATAGGAAATGAAATCAGCCCTCAACAACATAACCTGTGAAAAAAAAAATTCTAAGCCCCGGGGTCACAATTTCAGCAAATATCTGAAATTCTCCAGTTCACTCAAAAATGGTGCCAAACTGTTGCAAATTCTCCCCTGAAAGGTTTGGCGGTGGAAACAGAAGGCTTTTTTGTCAGAGGAAATGAAATCAGCCCTCGAAGACAAAACCTGTGAAAAAAATTTTTTCTAAGCCCGGGGGTCAAAATTTCAGCAAAAATCTGAAATTCTCCAGTTCACTCCAAAATGGTGCCAAACTGTTGCAAATTCTCCCCTGAAAGGTTTGGCGGTGGAAACAGAAGCATTTTTGTCAGAGGAAATGAAATCAGCCCTCGAAGACAAAACCTGTGAAAAAAATTTTTTTCTAAGCCCCGGGGTCACAATTTCAGCAAAAATCTGAAATTCTCCAGTTCACTCAAAAATGGTGCCAAACTGTTGCAAATTCTCCCCTGAAAAGTTTGGCGGTGGAAACAGAAGGCTTTTTATCATGGGAATTGAAATCAGCCCTCGAAGACAAAACCTGTGTAAAAAAAAATTTCTAAGCCCCGAGGTCACAATTTCAGCAAAAATCCGAAATTCTCCAATTCTCTGAAAAATGGTGCCAAACTCTTGCAAATTATCCCCTGAAAGGTTTGGCGGTGTAAACAGAAGGCTTGTTGTCATAGGAAATGAAATCAGCCCTCAACAACATAACCTGTGAAAAAAAAAATTCTAAGCCCCGGGGTCACAATTTCAGCAAAAATCTGAAATTCTCCAGTTCACTCAAAAATGGTGCCAAACTGTTGCAAATTCTCCCCTGAAAGGTTTGGCGGTGGAAACAGAAGGCTTTTATCATGGGAATTGTAATCAGCACTCGAAGACAAAACCTGTGAAAAAAAAATTTTCTAAGCCCCTGGGTCACAATTTCAGCAAAAATCTGAAATTCTCCAATTCTCTCAAAAATGGTGCCAAACTCTTGCAAATTCTCCCCTGAAAGGTTTGGCGGTGGAAACAGAAGGCTTTTTGTCATAGGAAATGAAATTAGCCCTCGAGAACTTTACCTATGAAGAAAAAATTTTCTAAGCCCCGGGGTCACAATTTCAGCAAAAATCTGAAATTCTCCAGTTCACTCAAAAATGGTGCCAAACTGTTGCAAATTCTCCCCTGAAAGGTTTGGCGGTGGAAACAGAAGCATTTTTGTCAGAGGAAATGAAATCAGCCCTCGAAGACAAAACCTGTGAAAAAAAATTTTTCTAAGCCCCGGGGTCACAATTTCAGCAAAAATCCGAAATTCTCCAATTCTCTCAAAAATGGTGCCAAACTCTTGCAAATTCTCCCCTGAAAGGTTTGGCGGTGGAAACAGAAGGCTTTTTGTCATAGGAAATGAAATCAGCCCTCGAGAACTTTACCTGTGAAAAAAAAAAATTCTAAGCCCCGGGGTCACAATTTCAGCAAAAATCTGAAATTCTCCAGTTCACTCTAAAATGGTGCCAAACTGTTGCAAATTCTCCCCTGAAAGGTTTGGCGGTGGAAACAGAAGGCTTTTTGTCATAGGAAATGAAATCAGCCCTCGAGAACTTTACCTGTGAAAAAAAAAATTCTAAGCCCCGGGGTCACAATTTCAGCAAAAATCTGAAATTCTCCAGTTCACTCAAAAATGGTGCCAAACTGTTGCAAATTCTCCCCTGAAAGGTTTGGCGGTGGGAAAAGAAGGCTTTTTATCATAGGAAATGAAAGCAGCCCTCCACAACATAACCTGTGGAAAAAAAAATCTAAGTCCCGGGGTCACAATTTCAGCAAAAATCCAAAATTCTCCAGTTCACTCCAAAATGGTGCCAAACTGTTGCAAATTCTCCCCTGAACGGTTTGGCGGTGGAAACAGAAGGCTTTTTATCATGGGAATTGTAATCAGCACTCGAAGACAAAACCTGTGAAAAAAATTTTTTCTAAGCCCCGGGGTCACAATTTCAGCAAAAATCTGAAATTCTCCAGTTCACTCAAAAATGGTGCCAAACTCTTGCAAATTCTCCCCTGAAAGGTTTGGCGGTGGAAACAGAAGGCTTTTTGTCATAGGAAATGAAATTAGCCCTCGAGAACTTTACCTATGAAGAAAAAATTTTCTAAGCCCCGGGGTCACAATTTCAGCAAAAATCTGAAATTCTCCAGTTCACTCAAAAATGGTGCCAAACTGTTGCAAATTCTCCCCTGAAAGGTTTGGCGGTGGAAACAGAAGCATTTTTGTTAGAGGAAATGAAATCAGCCCTCGAAGACAAAACCTGTGAAAAAAAATTTTTCTAAGCCCCGGGGTCACAATTTCAGGAAAAATCTGAAATTCTCCAGTTCACTCAAAAATGGCGCCAAACTGTTGCAAATTCTCCCCTGAAAGTTTTGGCGGTGGAAACAGAAGGCTTTTTATCATGGGAATTGTAATCAGCACTCGAAGACAAAACCTGTGGGAAAAAAATTTCAAAGCCCCGGGGTCACAATTTCAGCAAAAATATGAAATTCTCCAGTTCACTCAAAATTGGTGCCAAACTGTTGCAAATTCTCCCCTGAAAGGTTTGGCGGTGGAAACAGAAGGCTTTTTTTCATGGGAATTGTAATCAGCACTCGAAGACAAAACCTGTGTAAAAAAAATTTCCTAAGCCCCGGGGTCACAATTTCAGCAAAAATCTGAAATTCTCCAGTTCACTCAAAAATGGTGCCAAACTGTTGCAAATTCTCCCCTGAAAGGTTTGGAAACAGAAGCATTTTTGTCAGAGGAAATGAAATCAGCCCTCGAAGACAAAACCTGTGAAAAAAAATTTTTCTAAGCCCGGGGGTCAAAATTTCAGCAAAAATCTGAAATTCTCCAGTTCACTCAAAAATGGTGCCAAACTGTTGCAAATTCTCCCCTGAAAGGTTTGGCGGTGGAAACAGAAGCATTTTTGTCAGAGGAAATGAAATCAGCCCTCGAAGACAAAACCTGTGAAAAAAATTTTTTTCTAAGCCCCGGGGTCACAATTTCAGCAAAAATCTGAAATTCTCCAGTTCACTCAAAAATGGTGCCAAACTGTTGCAAATTCTCGCCTGAAAAGTTTGGCGGTGGAAACAGAAGGCTTTTTATCATGGGAATTGAAATCAGCCCTCGAAGACAAAACCTGTGTAAAAAAAAATTTCTAAGCCCCGAGGTCACAATTTCAGCAAAAATCCGAAATTCTCCAATTCTCTGAAAAATGGTGCCAAACTCTTGCAAATTATCCCCTGAAAGGTTTGGCGGTGTAAACAGAAGGCTTGTTGTCATAGGAAATGAAATCAGCCCTCAACAACATAACCTGTGAAAAAAAAAATTCTAAGCCCCGGGGTCACAATTTGAGCAAAAATCTGAAATTCTCCAGTTCACTCAAAAATGGTGCCAAACTGTTGCAAATTCTCCCCTGAAAGGTTTGGCGGTGGAAACAGAAGGCTTTTTTTCATGGGAATTGTAATCAGCACTCGAAGACAAAACCTGTGGGAAAAAAATTTCTAAGCCCCGGGGTCACAATTTCAGCAAAAATATGAAATTCTCCAGTTCACTCAAAATTGGTGCCAAACTGTTGCAAATTCTCCCCTGAAAGGTTTGGCGGTGGAAACAGAAGGCTTTTTATCATAGGAAATGAAATCAGCCCTCAACAACATAACCTGTGAAAAAAAAAATTGTAAGTCCCGGGGTCACAATTTGAGCAAAAATCTGAAATTCTCCAGTTCACTCAAAAATGGTGCCAAACTTTTTCAAATTCTCCCCTGAAAGGTTTGGCAGTGGAAACAGAAGCATTTTTGTCAGAGAAAATGAAATCAGCCCTCGAAGACAAAACCTGTGAAAAAAAATTTTTCTAAGCCCAGGGGTCACAATTTCAGCAAAAATCTGAAATTCTCCAGTTCACTCAAAAATGATGCCAAACTGTTGCAAATTCTCCCCTGAAAGGTTTGGCGGTGGAAACAGAAGGCTTTTATCATGGGAATTGTAATCAGCACTCGAAGACAAAACCTGTGAAAAAAAATTTTCTAAGCCCCTGGGTCACAATTTCAGCAAAAATCTGAAATTCTCCAATTCTCTCAAAAATGGTGCCAAACTCTTGCAAATTCTCCCCTGAAATGTTTGGCGGTGGAAACAGAAGGCTTTTTGTCATAGGAAATGAAATTAGCCCTCGAGAACTTTACCTATGAAGAAAAAATTTTCTAAGCCCCGGGTTCACAATTTCAGCAAAAATCTGAAATTCTCCAAATCACTCAAAAATGGTGCCAAACTGTTGCAAATTCTCCCCTGAAATGTTTGGCGGTGGAAACAGAAGCATTTTTGTCAGAGGAAATGAAATCAGCCCTCGAAGACAAAACCTGTGAAAAAAAAATTTTCTAAGCCCCGGGGTCACAATTTCAGCAAAAATCCGAAATTCTCCAATTCTCTCAAAAATGGTGCCAAACTCTTGCAAATTCTCCCCTGAAAGGTTTGGCGGTGGAAACAGAAGGCTTTTTGTCATAGGAAATGAAATCAGCCCTCGAGAACTTTACCTGTGAAAAAAAAAAATTCTAAGCCCCGGGGTCACAATTTCAGCAAAAATCTGAAATTCTCCAGTTCACTCTAAAATGGTGCCAAACTGTTGCAAATTCTCCCCTGAAAGGTTTGGCGGTGGAAACAGAAGGCTTTTTGTCATAGGAAATGAAATCAGCCCTCGAGAACTTTACCTGTGAAAAAAAAAATTCTAAGCCCCGGGGTCACAATTTCAGCAAAAATCTGAAATTCTCCAGTTCACTCAAAAATGGTGCCAAACTGTTGCAAATTCTCCCCTGAAAGGTTTGGCGGTGGGAAAAGAAGGCTTTTTATCATAGGAAATGAAAGCAGCCCTCCACAACATAACCTGTGGAAAAAAAAATCTAAGTCCCGGGGTCACAATTTCAGCAAAAATCCAAAATTCTCCAGTTCACTCCAAAATGGTGCCAAACTGTTGCAAATTCTCCCCTGAACGGTTTGGCGGTGGAAACAGAAGGCTTTTTATCATGGGAATTGTAATCAGCACTCGAAGACAAAACCTGTGAAAAAAATTTTTTCTAAGCCCCGGGGTCACAATTTCAGCAAAAATCTGAAATTCTCCAGTTCACTCAAAAATGGTGCCAAACTCTTGCAAATTCTCCCCTGAAAGGTTTGGCGGTGGAAACAGAAGGCTTTTTGTCATAGGAAATGAAATTAGCCCTCGAGAACTTTACCTATGAAGAAAAAATTTTCTAAGCCCCGGGGTCACAATTTCAGCAAAAATCTGAAATTCTCCAGTTCACTCAAAAATGGTGCCAAACTGTTGCAAATTCTCCCCTGAAAGGTTTGGCGGTGGAAACAGAAGCATTTTTGTCATAGGAAATGAAATCAGCCCTCGAAGACAAAACATGTGAAAAAAAAATTTTTCTAAGCCCCGGGGTCAAAATTTCAGCAAAAATCTGAAATTCTCCAATTCTCTCAAAAATGGTGCCAAACTCTTGCAAATTCTCCCCTGAAAGGTTTGGCGGTGGAAACAGAAGCATTTTTGTTAGAGGAAATGAAATCAGCCCTCGAAGACAAAACCTGTGAAAAAATTTTTTTCTAAGCCCCGGGGTCACAATTTCAGGAAAAATCTGAAATTCTCCAGTTCACTCAAAAATGGCGCCAAACTGTTGCAAATTCTCCCCTGAAAGGTTTGGCGGTGGAAACAGAAGGCTTTTTATCATGGGAATTGTAATCAGCACTCGAAGACAAAACCTGTGGGAAAAAAATTTCAAAGCCCCGGGGTCACAATTTCAGCAAAAATATGAAATTCTCCAGTTCACTCAAAATTGGTGCCAAACTGTTGCAAATTCTCCCCTGAAAGGTTTGGCGGTGGAAACAGAAGGCTTTTTATCATAGGAAATGAAATCAGCCCTCAACAACATAACCTGTGAAAAAAAAATTGTAAGTCCCGGAGTCACAATTTCAGCAAAAATATGAAATTCTCCAGTTCACTCAAAAATGGTGCCAAACTTTTTCAAATTCTCCCCTGAAAGGTTTGGCAGTGGAAACAGAAGCATTTTTGTCAGAGAAAATGAAATCAGCCCTCGAAGACAAAACCTGTGAAAAAAATTTTTTCTAAGCCCCGGGGTCACAATTTCAGCAAAAATCTGAAATTCTCCAGTTCACTCAAAAATGATGCCAAACTGTTGCAAATTCTCCCCTGAAAGGTTTGGCGGTGGAAACGGAAGGCTTGTTATCATGGGAATTGTAATCAGCACTCGAAGACAAAACCTGTGGGAAAAAAATTTTCTAAGCCCCGGGGTCACAATTTCAGCAAAAATCTAAAATTCTCCAGTTCACTCAAAAATGGTGCCAAACTGTTGCAAATTCTCCCCTGAAAGGTTTGGCGGTGGAAACAGAAGGCTTTTTATCATGGGAATTCAAATCAGCCCTCGAAGACAAAACCTGTGTAAAAAAATTTTTCTAAGCCCCGGGGTCACAATTTCAGCAAAAATCCGAAATTCTCCAGTTCACTCAAAAATGGTGCCAAACTTTTTCAAATTCTCCCCTGAAAGGTTTGGCAGTGGAAACAGAAGCATTTTTGTCAGAGAAAATGAAATCAGCCCTCGAAGACAAAACCTGTGAAAAAAAATTTTTCTAAGCCCCGGGGTCACAATTTCAGCAAAAATCTGAAATTCTCCAGTTCACTCAAAAATGATGCCAAACTGTTGCAAATTCTCCCCTGAAAGGTTTGGCGGTGGAAACAGAAGGCTTTTTATCATGGGAATTGTAATCAGCACTCGAAGACAAAACCTGTGGGAAAAAAATTTTCTAAGCCCCGGGGTCACAATTTCAGCAAAAATCTGAAATTCTCCAGTTCACTCAAAAATGGTGCCAAACTGTTGCAAATTCTCCCCTGAAAGGTTTGGCGGTGGAAACAGAAGCATTTTTGTCAGAGGAAATGAAATCAGCCCTCGAAGACAAAACCTGTGAAAAAAAAATTTTCTAAGCCCCGGGGTCACAATTTCAGCAAAAATCCGAAATTCTCCAATTCTCTCAAAAATGGTGCCAAACTCTTGCAAATTCTCCCCTGAAAGGTTTGGCGGTGGAAACAGAAGGCTTTTTGTCATAGGAAATGAAATTAGCCCTCGAGAACTTTACCTATGAAGAAAAATTTTTCTACGCCCCGGGGTCACAATTTCAGCAAAAATCTAAAATTCTCCAGTTCACTCAAAAATGGTGCCAAACTCTTGCAAATTATCCCCTGAAAGGTTTGGCGGTGGAAACAGAAGGCTTTTTGTCATAGGAAATGAAATCAGCCCTCAACAACATAACCTGTGGAAAAAAAAATTCTAAGCCCCGGGGTCACAATTTCAGCATAAATCTGAAATTCTCCAGTTCACTCAAAAATGGCGCCAAACTGTTGCAAATTCTCCCCTGAAAGGTTTGGCGGTGGAAACAGAAGGCTTTTTATCATGGGAATTGTAATCAGCACTCGAAGACAAAACCTGTGGGAAAAAAATTTTCTAAGCCCCGGGGTCACAATTTCAGCAAAAATCTGAAATTCTCCAGTTCACTCAAAAATGGTGCCAAACTGTTGCAAATTCTCCCCTGAAAGGTTTGGCGGTGGAAACAGAAGCATTTTTGTCAGAGGAAATGAAATCAGCCCTCGAAGACAAAACCTGTGAAAAAAAAAATTTCTAAGCCCCGGGGTCAAAATTTCAGCAAAAATCTGAAATTCTCCAGTTCACTCAAAAATGGTGCCAAACTGTTGCAAATTCTCCCCTGAAAGGTTTGGCGGTGGAAACAGAAGGCTTTTTGTCAGAGGAAATGAAATCAGCCCTCGAAGACAAAACCTGTGAAAAAAAAAATTTCTAAGCCCCGGGGTCAAAATTTCAGCAAAAATCTGAAATTCTCCAGTTCACTCAAAAATGGTGCCAAACTGTTGCAAATTCTCCCCTGAAAGGTTTGGCGGTGGAAACAGAAGCATTTTTGTCAGAGAAAATGAAATCAGCCCTCGAAGACAAAACCTGTGAAAAAAAAATTTTCTAAGCCCCGGGGTCACAATTTCAGCAAAAATCTGAAATTCTCCAGTTCACTCAAAAATGGTGCCAAACTGTTGCAAATTCTCCCCTGAAAGGTTTGGCGGTGGAAACAGAAGCATTTTTGTCAGAGGAAATGAAATCAGCCCTCGAAGACAAAACCTGTGAAAAAAAATTTTTCTAAGCCCCGGGGTCAAAATTTCAGCAAAAATCTGAAATTCTCCAGTTCACTCAAAAATGGTGCCAAACTGTTGCAAATTCTCCCCTGAAAGGTTTGGCGGTGGAAACAGAAGCATTTTTGTCAGAGGAAATGAAATCAGCCCTCGAAGACAAAACCTGTGAAAAAAAAATTTTCTAAGCCCTGGGGTCACAATTTCAGCAAAAATCTAAAATTCTCCAGTTCACTCAAAAATGGTGCCAAACTGTTGCAAATTCTCCCCTGAAAGGTTTGGCGGTGGAAACAGAAGGCTTTTTATCATGGGAATTCAAATCAGCCCTCGAAGACAAAACCTGTGTAAAAAAAATTTTCTAAGCCCCGGGGTCACAATTTCAGCAAAAATCCGAAATTCTCCAATTCACTCAAAAATGGTGCCAAACTCTTGCAAATTATCCCCTGAAAGGTTTGGCGGTGGAAACAGAAGGCTTTTTGTCATAGGAAATGAAATCAGCCCTCAAGAACTTTACCTGTGAAAAAAAAAAATTCTAAGCCCCGGGGTCACAATTTCAGCAAAAATCTGAAATTCTCCCGTTCACTCAAAAATGGTGCCAAACTGTTGCAAATTCTCCCCTGAAAGGTTTGGCGGTGGAAACAGAAGGCTTTTTATCATGGGAATTGTAATCAGCACTCGAAGACAAAACCTGTGGAAAAAAAATTTCAAAGTCCCAGGGTCACAATTTCAGCAAAAATATGAAATTCTCCAGTTCACTCAAAATTGGTGCCAAACTGTTGCAAATTCTCCCCTGAAAGTTTTGGCGGTGGAAACAGAAGGCTTTTTATCATAGGAAATGAAATCAGCCATCAACAACATAACCTTTGAAAAAAAAATTGTAAGTCCCGGAGTCACAATTTCAGCAAAAATCTGAAATTCTCCAGTTCACTCAAAAATGGTGCCAAACTTTTTCAAATTCTCCCTTGAAAGGTTTGGCGGTGGAAACAGAAGGCTTTTTATCATGGGAATTCAAATCAGCCCTCGAAGACAAAACCTGTGTAAAAAAATTTTTCTAAGCCCCGGGGTCACAATTTCAGCAAAAATCCGAAATTCTCCAGTTCACTCAAAAATGGTGCCAAACTTTTTCAAATTCTCCCCTGAAAGGTTTGGCAGTGGAAACAGAAGCATTTTTGTCAGAGAAAATGAAATCAGCCCTCGAAGACAAAACCTGTGAAAAAAAATTTTTCTAAGCCCCGGGGTCACAATTTCAGCAAAAATCTGAAATTCTCCAGTTCACTCAAAAATGATGCCAAACTGTTGCAAATTCTCCCCTGAAAGGTTTGGCGGTGGAAACAGAAGGCTTTTTATCATGGGAATTGTAATCAGCACTCGAAGACAAAACCTGTGGGAAAAAAATTTTCTAAGCCCCGGGGTCACAATTTCAGCAAAAATCTGAAATTCTCCAGTTCACTCAAAAATGGTGCCAAACTGTTGCAAATTCTCCCCTGAAAGGTTTGGCGGTGGAAACAGAAGCATTTTTGTCAGAGGAAATGAAATCAGCCCTCGAAGACAAAACCTGTGAAAAAAAAATTTTCTAAGCCCCGGGGTCACAATTTCAGCAAAAATCCGAAATTCTCCAATTCTCTCAAAAATGGTGCCAAACTCTTGCAAATTCTCCCCTGAAAGGTTTGGCGGTGGAAACAGAAGGCTTTTTGTCATAGGAAATGAAATTAGCCCTCGAGAACTTTACCTATGAAGAAAAATTTTTCTACGCCCCGGGGTCACAATTTCAGCAAAAATCTAAAATTCTCCAGTTCACTCAAAAATGGTGCCAAACTCTTGCAAATTATCCCCTGAAAGGTTTGGCGGTGGAAACAGAAGGCTTTTTGTCATAGGAAATGAAATCAGCCCTCAACAACATAACCTGTGGAAAAAAAAATTCTAAGCCCCGGGGTCACAATTTCAGCATAAATCTGAAATTCTCCAGTTCACTCAAAAATGGCGCCAAACTGTTGCAAATTCTCCCCTGAAAGGTTTGGCGGTGGAAACAGAAGGCTTTTTATCATGGGAATTGTAATCAGCACTCGAAGACAAAACCTGTGGGAAAAAAATTTTCTAAGCCCCGGGGTCACAATTTCAGCAAAAATCTGAAATTCTCCAGTTCACTCAAAAATGGTGCCAAACTGTTGCAAATTCTCCCCTGAAAGGTTTGGCGGTGGAAACAGAAGCATTTTTGTCAGAGGAAATGAAATCAGCCCTCGAAGACAAAACCTGTGAAAAAAAAAATTTCTAAGCCCCGGGGTCAAAATTTCAGCAAAAATCTGAAATTCTCCAGTTCACTCAAAAATGGTGCCAAACTGTTGCAAATTCTCCCCTGAAAGGTTTGGCGGTGGAAACAGAAGGCTTTTTGTCAGAGGAAATGAAATCAGCCCTCGAAGACAAAACCTGTGAAAAAAAAAATTTCTAAGCCCCGGGGTCAAAATTTCAGCAAAAATCTGAAATTCTCCAGTTCACTCAAAAATGGTGCCAAACTGTTGCAAATTCTCCCCTGAAAGGTTTGGCGGTGGAAACAGAAGCATTTTTGTCAGAGAAAATGAAATCAGCCCTCGAAGACAAAACCTGTGAAAAAAAAATTTTCTAAGCCCCGGGGTCACAATTTCAGCAAAAATCTGAAATTCTCCAGTTCACTCAAAAATGGTGCCAAACTGTTGCAAATTCTCCCCTGAAAGGTTTGGCGGTGGAAACAGAAGCATTTTTGTCAGAGGAAATGAAATCAGCCCTCGAAGACAAAACCTGTGAAAAAAAATTTTTCTAAGCCCCGGGGTCAAAATTTCAGCAAAAATCTGAAATTCTCCAGTTCACTCAAAAATGGTGCCAAACTGTTGCAAATTCTCCCCTGAAAGGTTTGGCGGTGGAAACAGAAGCATTTTTGTCAGAGGAAATGAAATCAGCCCTCGAAGACAAAACCTGTGAAAAAAAAATTTTCTAAGCCCTGGGGTCACAATTTCAGCAAAAATCTAAAATTCTCCAGTTCACTCAAAAATGGTGCCAAACTGTTGCAAATTCTCCCCTGAAAGGTTTGGCGGTGGAAACAGAAGGCTTTTTATCATGGGAATTCAAATCAGCCCTCGAAGACAAAACCTGTGTAAAAAAAATTTTCTAAGCCCCGGGGTCACAATTTCAGCAAAAATCCGAAATTCTCCAATTCACTCAAAAATGGTGCCAAACTCTTGCAAATTATCCCCTGAAAGGTTTGGCGGTGGAAACAGAAGGCTTTTTGTCATAGGAAATGAAATCAGCCCTCAAGAACTTTACCTGTGAAAAAAAAAAATTCTAAGCCCCGGGGTCACAATTTCAGCAAAAATCTGAAATTCTCCCGTTCACTCAAAAATGGTGCCAAACTGTTGCAAATTCTCCCCTGAAAGGTTTGGCGGTGGAAACAGAAGGCTTTTTATCATGGGAATTGTAATCAGCACTCGAAGACAAAACCTGTGGAAAAAAAATTTCAAAGTCCCAGGGTCACAATTTCAGCAAAAATATGAAATTCTCCAGTTCACTCAAAATTGGTGCCAAACTGTTGCAAATTCTCCCCTGAAAGTTTTGGCGGTGGAAACAGAAGGCTTTTTATCATAGGAAATGAAATCAGCCATCAACAACATAACCTTTGAAAAAAAAATTGTAAGTCCCGGAGTCACAATTTCAGCAAAAATCTGAAATTCTCCAGTTCACTCAAAAATGGTGCCAAACTTTTTCAAATTCTCCCTTGAAAGGTTTGGCGGTGGAAACAGAAGCATTTTTGTCAGAGGAAATGAAATCAGCCCTCGAAGACAAAACCTGTGAAAAAAAAAAATTCTAAGCCCCGGGGTCAAAATTTCAGCAAAAATCTGAAATTCTCCAGTTCACTCAAAAATGGTGCCAAACTGTTGCAAATTCTCCCCTGAAAGGTTTGGCGGTGGAAACAGAAGCATTTTTGTCAGAGGAAATGAAATCAGCCCTCGAAGACAAAACCTGTGAAAAAAAAAATTTCTAAGCCCCGGGGTCAAAATTTCAGCAAAAATCTGAAATTCTCCAGTTCACTCAAAAATGGTGCCAAACTGTTGCAAATTCTCCCCTGAAAGGTTTGGCGGTGGAAACAGAAGCATTTTTGTCAGAGAAAATGAAATCAGCCCTCGAAGACAAAACCTGTGAAAAAAAAATTTTCTAAGCCCCGGGGTCACAATTTCAGCAAAAATCTGAAATTCTCCAGTTCACTCAAAAATGGTGCCAAACTGTTGCAAATTCTCCCCTGAAAGGTTTGGCGGTGGAAACAGAAGCATTTTTGTCAGAGGAAATGAAATCAGCCCTCGAAGACAAAACCTGTGAAAAAAAAATTTTCTAAGCCCCGGGGTCAAAATTTCAGCAAAAATCTGAAATTCTCCAGTTCACTCAAAAATGGTGCCAAACTGTTGCAAATTCTCCCCTGAAAGGTTTGGCGGTGGAAACAGAAGCATTTTTGTCAGAGGAAATGAAATCAGCCCTCGAAGACAAAACCTGTGAAAAAAAATTTTTCTAAGCCCTGGGGTCACAATTTCAGCAAAAATCTGAAATTCTCCAGTTCACTCAAAAATGGTGCCAAACTGTTGCAAATTCTCCCCTGAAAGGTTTGGCGGTGGAAACAGAAGGCTTTTTATCATGGGAATTCAAATCAGCCCTCGAAGACAAAACCTGTGTAAAAAAAATTTTCTAAGCCCCGGGGTCACAATTTCAGCAAAAATCCGAAATTCTCCAATTCACTCAAAAATGGTGCCAAACTCTTGCAAATTATCCCCTGAAAGGTTTGGCGGTGGAAACAGAAGGCTTTTTGTCATAGGAAATGAAATCAGCCCTCAAGAACTTTACCTGTGAAAAAAAAAAATTCTAAGCCCCGGGGTCACAATTTCAGCAAAAATCTGAAATTCTCCCGTTCACTCAAAAATGGTGCCAAACTGTTGCAAATTCTCCCCTGAAAGGTTTGGCGGTGGAAACAGAAGGCTTTTTATCATGGGAATTGTAATCAGCACTCGAAGACAAAACCTGTGGAAAAAAAATTGTAAGTCCCGGAGTCACAATTTCAGCAAAAATCTGAAATTCTCCAGTTCACTCAAAAATGGTGCCAAACTTTTTCAAATTCTCCCCTGAAAGGTTTGGCAGTGGAAACAGAAGCATTTTTGTCAGAGAAAATGAAATCAGCCCTCGAAGACAAAACCTGTGAAAAAAAAATTTTCTAAGCCCCGGGGTCACAATTTCAGCAAAAATCTGAAATTCCCCAGTTCACTCAAAAATGGTGCCAAACTGTTGCAAATTCTCCCCTGAAAGGTTTGG
Organism: Podarcis vaucheri; assembly: GCF_965113315.1. Taxonomy (NCBI): domain Eukaryota; kingdom Metazoa; phylum Chordata; class Lepidosauria; order Squamata; family Lacertidae; genus Podarcis; species Podarcis vaucheri. The sequence continues at coordinate 122,434 of NW_028118821.1, forward strand.
CGGTGGAAACAGAAGCATTTTTGTCAGAGGAAATGAAATCAGCCCTCGAAGACAAAACCTGTGAAAAAAATTTTTAATAAGCCCCGGGGTCAAAATTTCAGCAAAAATCTGAAATTCTCCAGTTCACTCAAAAATGGTGCCAAACTGTTGCAAATTCTCCCCTGAAAGGTTTGGCGGTGGAAACAGAAGCATTTTTGTCAGAGGAAATGAAATCAGCCCTCGAAGACAAAACCTGTGAAAAAAAATTTTTCTAAGCCCCGGGGTCACAATTTCAGGAAAAATCTAAAATTCTCCAGTTCACTCAAAAATGCTGCCAAACTGTTGCAAATTCTCCCCTGAAAGGTTTGGCGGTGGAAACAGAAGGCTTTTTATCATGGGAATTGTAATCAGCACTCGAAGACAAAACCTGTGGGGGAAAAATTTCAAAGCCCCGGGGTCACAATTTCAGCAAAAATATGAAATTCTCCAGTTCACTCAAAATGGGTGCCAAACTGTTGCAAATTCTCCCCTGAAAGGTTTGGCGGTGGAAACAGAAGGCTTTTTATCATAGGAAATGAAATCAGCCCTCAACAACATAACCTGTGAAAAAAAAAATTGTAAGTCCCGGAGTCACAATTTCAGCAAAAATATGAAATTCTCCAGTTCACTCAAAAATGGTGCCAAACTTTTTCAAATTCTCCCCTGAAAGGTTTGGCAGTGGAAACAGAAGCATTTTTGTCAGAGAAAATGAAATCAGCCCTCGAAGACAAAACCTGTGAAAAAAATTTTTTCTAAGCCCCGGGGTCACAATTTCAGCAAAAATCTGAAATTCTCCAGTTCACTCAAAAATGGTGCCAAACTGTTGCAAATTCTCCCCTGAAAGGTTTGGCGGTGGAAACAGAAGGCTTTTTATCATGGGAATTGAAATAAGCCCTCGAAGACAAAACCTGTGTAAAAAAATTTTTCTAAGCCCCGGGGTCACAATTTCAGCAAAAATCCGAAATTCTCCAATTCTCTCAAAAATGGTGCCAAACTCTTGCAAATTATCCCCTGAAAGGTTTGGCAGTGGAAACAGAAGGCTTTTTGTCATAGGAAATGAAATCAGCCCTCAACAACATAACCTGTGAAAAAAAAAATTCTAAGCCCCGGGGTCACAATTTCAGCAAAAATCTGAAATTCTCCAATTCTCTCAAAAATGGTGCCAAATTCTCCCCTGAAAGGTTTGGCGGTGGAAACAGAAGGCTTTTTGTCATAGGAAATGAAATTAGCCCTCGAGAACTTTCCCTATGAAGAAAAATTTTTCTAAGCCCCGGGGTCACAATTTCAGCAAAAATCTGAAATTCTCCAGTTCACTCAAAAATGGTGCCAAACTGTTGCAAATTCTCCCCTGAAAGGTTTGGCGCTGGAAACAGAAGCATTTTTGTCAGAGGAAATGAAATCAGCCCTCGAAGACAAAACCTGTGAAAAAAATTTTTTCTAAGCCCCGGGGTCACAATTTCAGCAAAAATCCGAAATTCTCCAATTCTCTCAAAAATGGTGCCAAACTCTTGCAAATTCTCCCCTGAAAGGTTTGGCGGTGGAAACAGAAGGCTTTTTATCATGGGAATTGTAATCAGCACTCGAAGACAAAACCTGTGAAAAAAAAATTTTCTAAGCCCCGGGGTCACAATTTCAGCAAAAATCTGAAATTCTCCAGTTCACTCAAAAATGGTGCCAAACTGTTGCAAATTCTCCCCTGAAAGGTTTGGCGGTGGAAACAGAAGCATTTTTGTCAGAGGAAATGAAATCAGCCCTCGAACACAAAACCTGTGAAAAAAAATTTTTCTAATCCCCGGGGTCAAAATTTCAGCAAAAATCTGAAATTCTCCAGTTCACTCAAAAATGGTGCCAAACTGTTGCAAATTCTCCCCTGAAAGGTTTGGCGGTGGAAACAGAAGCATTTTTGTCAGAGGAAATGAAATCAGCCCTCGAAGACAAAACCTGTGAAAAAAAAATTTTCTAAGCCCTGGGGTCACAATTTCAGCAAAAATCTGAAATTCTCCAATTCTCTCAAAAATGGTACCAAACTCTTGCAAATTATCCCCTGAAAGGTTTGGCGGTGGAAACAGAAGGCTTTGTGTCATAGGAAATGAAATTAGCCCTCGAGAACTTTACCTATGAAGAAAAATTTTTCTAAGCCCCGGGGTCACAATTTCAGCAAAAATCTGAAATTCTCCAGTTCACTCAAAAATGGTGCCAAACTGTTGCAAATTCTCCCCTGAAAGGTTTGGCGGTGGAAACAGAAGGCTTTTTGTCATAGGAAATGAAATCAGCCCTCGAGAACTTTACCTGTGAAAAAAAAAATTTCTAAGCCCCGGGGTCACAATTTCAGCAAAAATCCGAAATTCTCCAATTCTCTCAAAAATGGTGCCAAACTATAGCAAATTCTCCCCTGAAAGGTTTGGCGGTGGGAAAAGAAGGCTTTTTATCATAGGAAATGAAAGCAGCCCTCAACAACATAACCTGTGGGGGGAAAAAACTAATTCCCGGGGTCACAATTTCAGCAAAAATCTGAAATTCTCCAGTTCACTCAAAAATGATGCCAAACTGTTGCAAATTCTCCCCTGAAAGGTTTGGCGGTGGAAACAGAAGCATTTTTGTCAGAGGAAATGAAATCAGCCCTCGAAGACAAAACCTGTGAAAAAAAAAATTTCTAAGCCCCGGGGTCACAATTTCAGCAAAAATCCGAAATTCTCCAATTCTCTCAAAAATGGTGCCGAACTGTTGCAAATTCTCCCCTGAAAGGTTTGGCGGTGGAAACAGAAGGCTTTTTATCATGGGAATTGTAATCAGCACTCGAAGACAAAACCTGTGAAAAAAAAATTTTCTAAGCCCCGGGGTCACAATTTCAGCAAAAATCTGAAATTCTCCAGTTCACTCAAAAATGGTGCCGAACTGTTGCAAATTCTCCCCTGAAAGGTTTGGCGGTGGAAACAGAAGCATTTTTGTCAGAGGAAATGAAATCAGCCCTCGAAGACAAAACCTGTGAAAAAAAATTTTTCTAAGCCCCGGGGTCACAATTTCAGCAAAAATCTGAAATTCTCCAGTTCACTCAAAAATGGTGCCAAACTGTTGCAAATTCTCCCCTGAAAGGTTTGGCGGTGGAAACAGAAGCATTTTTGTCAGAGGAAATGAAATCAGCCCTCGAAGACAAAACCTGTGAAAAAAAAATTTTCTAAGCCCCGGGGTCACAATTTCAGCAAAAATCTGAAATTCTCCAATTCTCTCAAAAATGGTGCCAAACTCTTGCAAATTCTCCCCTGAAAGGTTTGGCGGTGGAAACAGAAGGCTTTGTTTCATAGGAAATGAAATTAGCCCTCGAGAACTTTACCTATGAAGAAAAATTTTTCTAAGCCCCGGGGTCACAATTTCAGCAAAAATCTGAAATTCTCCAGTTCACTCAAAAATGGTGCCAAACTGTTGCAAATTCTCCCCTGAAAGGTTTGGCGGTGGAAACAGAAGGCTTTTTGTCATAGGAAATGAAATCAGCCCTCAACAACATAACCTGTGGGGGAAAAAATCTAAGTCCCGGGGTCACAATTTCAGCAAAAATCTGAATTTCTCCAGTTCACTCCAAAATGATGCCAAACTGTTGCAAATTCTCCCCTGAAAGGTTTGGCGGTGGGAAAAGAAGGCTTTTTATCATAGGAAATGAAAGCAGCCCTCCACAACATAACCTGTGAAAAAAAAATCTAAGTCCCGGGGTCACAATTTCAGCAAAAATCCGAAATTCTCCAGTTCACTCCAAAATGGTGCCAAACTGTTGCAAATTCTCCCCTGAAAGGTTTGGCGGTGGAAACAGAAGCATTTTTGTCAGAGGAAATGAAATCAGCCCTCGAAGACAAAACCTGTGGAAAAAAAATTTTCTAAGCCCCGGGGTCACAATTTCAGCAAAAATCTGAAATTCTCCAGTTCACTCAAAAATGGTGCCAAACTGTTGCAAATTCTCCCCTGAAAGGTTTGGCGGTGGAAACAGAAGCATTTTTGTCAGAGGAAATGAAATCAGCCCTCGAAGACAAAACCTGTGAAAAAAAAATTTTCTAAGCCCCCGGGTCACAATTTCAGCAAAAATCTGAATTTCTCCAGTTCACTCCAAAATGGTGCCAAACTGTTGCAAATTCTCCCCTGAAAAGTTTGGCGGTGGAAACAGAAGGCTTTTTATCATGGGAATTGAAATCAGCCCTCGAAGACAAAACCTGTGTAAAAAAAAATTTCTAAGCCCCGAGGTCACAATTTCAGCAAAAATCCGAAATTCTCCAATTCTCTCAAAAATGGTGCCAAACTCTTGCAAATTATCCCCTGAAAGGTTTGGCGGTGGAAACAGAAGGCTTTTTGTCATAGGAAATGAAATCAGCCCTCAACAACATAACCTGTGAAAAAAAAAATTCTAAGCCCCGGGGTCACAATTTCAGCAAAAATCTGAAATTCTCCAGTTCACTCCAAAATGGTGCCAAACTGTTGCAAATTCTCCCCTGAAAGGTTTGGCGGTGGAAACAGAAGGCTTTTTTTCATGGGAATTGTAATCAGCACTCGAAGACAAAACCTGTGTAAAAAAAATTTCCTAAGCCCCGGGGTCACAATTTCAGCAAAAATCTGAAATTCTCCAGTTCACTCAAAAATGGTGCCAAACTGTTGCAAATTCTCCCCTGAAAGGTTTGGCGGTGGAAACAGAAGCATTTTTGTCAGAGGAAATGAAATCAGCCCTCGAAGACAAAACCTGTGAAAAAAAAATTTTCTAAGCCCTGGGGTCACAATTTCAGCAAAAATCTGAAATTCTCCAGTTCACTCAAAAATGGTGCCAAACTGTTGCAAATTCTCCCCTGAAAAGTTTGGCGGTGGAAACAGAAGGCTTTTTATCATGGGAATTGAAATCAGCCCTCGAAGACAAAACCTGTGTAAAAAAAAATTTCTAAGCCCCGAGGTCACAATTTCAGCAAAAATCCGAAATTCTCCAATTCTCTGAAAAATGGTGCCAAACTCTTGCAAATTATCCCCTGAAAGGTTTGGCGGTGGAAACAGAAGGCTTTTTGTCATAGGAAATGAAATCAGCCCTCAACAACATAACCTGTGAAAAAAAAAATTCTAAGCCCCGGGGTCACAATTTCAGCAAATATCTGAAATTCTCCAGTTCACTCAAAAATGGTGCCAAACTGTTGCAAATTCTCCCCTGAAAGGTTTGGCGGTGGAAACAGAAGGCTTTTTTTCATGGGAATTGTAATCAGCACTCGAAGACAAAACCTGTGTAAAAAAAAATTCCTAAGCCCCGGGGTCACAATTTCAGCAAAAATCTGAAATTCTCCAGTTCACTCAAAAATGGTGCCAAACTGTTGCAAATTCTCCCCTGAAAGGTTTGGCGGTGGAAACAGAAGCATTTTTGTCAGAGGAAATGAAATCAGCCCTCGAAGACAAAACCTGTGAAAAAAAAATTTTCTAAGCCCGGGGGTCAAAATTTCAGCAAAAATCTGAAATTCTCCAGTTCACTCAAAAATGGTGCCAAACTGTTGCAAATTCTCCCCTGAAAGGTTTGGCGGTGGAAACAGAAGGCTTTTTGTCATAGGAAATGAAATCAGCCCTCAACAACATAACCTGTGGGAAAAAAAATTCTAAGCCCCGGGGTCACAATTTCAGCATAAATCTGAAATTCTCCAGTTCACTCAAAAATGGCGCCAAACTGTTGCAAATTCTCCCCTGAAAGGTTTGGCGGTAGAAACAGAAGGCTTTTTATCATGGGAATTGTAATCAGCACTCGAAGACAAAACCTGTGGGAAAAAAATTTCAAAGCCCCGGGGTCACAATTTCAGCAAAAATATGAAATTCTCCAATTCTCTCAAAAATGGTGCCAAACTGTTGCAAATTCTCCCCTGAAAGGTTTGGCGGTGGAAACAGAAGGCTTTTTATCATGGGAATTGTAATCAGCACTCGAAGACAAAACCTGTGGAAAAAAAATTTTCTAAGCCCCGGGGTCACAATTTCAGCAAAAATCTGAAATTCTCCAGTTCACTCAAAAATGGTGCCAAACTGTTGCAAATTCTCCCCTGAAAGGTTTGGCGGTGGAAACAGAAGCATTTTTGTCAGAGGAAATGAAATCAGCCCTCGAAGACAAAACCTGTGAAAAAAAAAATTTCTAAGCCCCGGGGTCAAAATTTCAGCAAAAATCTGAAATTCTCCAGTTCACTCAAAAATGGTGCCAAACTGTTGCAAATTCTCCCCTGAAAGGTTTGGCGGTGGAAACAGAAGCATTTTTGTCAGAGGAAATGAAATCAGCCCTCGAAGACAAAACCTGTGAAAAAAAAAATTTCTAAGCCCCGGGGTCAAAATTTCAGCAAAAATCTGAAATTCTCCAGTTCACTCAAAAATGGTGCCAAACTGTTGCAAATTCTCCCCTGAAAGGTTTGGCGGTGGAAACAGAAGCATTTTTGTCAGAGAAAATGAAATCAGCCCTCGAAGACAAAACCTGTGAAAAAAAAATTTTCTAAGCCCCGGGGTCACAATTTCAGCAAAAATCTGAAATTCTCCAGTTCACTCAAAAATGGTGCCAAACTGTTGCAAATTCTCCCCTGAAAGGTTTCGCGGTGGAAACAGAAGCATTTTTGTCAGAGGAAATGAAATCAGCCCTCGAAGACAAAACCTGTGAAAAAAAATTTTTCTAAGCCCCGGGGTCAAAATTTCAGCAAAAATCTGAAATTCTCCAGTTCACTCAAAAATGATGCCAAACTGTTGCAAATTCTCCCCTGAAAGGTTTGGCGGTGGAAACAGAAGGCTTTTTATCATGGGAATTGTAATCAGCACTCGAAGACAAAACCTGTGGGAAAAAAATTTTCTAAGCCCCGGTGTCACAATTTCAGCAAAAATCTGAAATTCTCCAGTTCACTCAAAAATGGTGCCAAACTGTTGCAAATTCTCCCCTGAAAGGTTTGGCGGTGGAAACAGAAGCATTTTTGTCAGAGGAAATGAAATCAGCCCTCGAAGACAAAACCTGTGAAAAAAAAATTTTCTAAGCCCCGGGGTCACAATTTCAGCAAAAATCCGAAATTCTCCAATTCTCTCAAAAATGGTACCAAACTCTTGCAAATTCTCCCCTGAAAGGTTTGGCGGTGGAAACAGAAGGCTTTTTGTCATAGGAAATGAAATTAGCCCTCGAGAACTTTACCTATGAAGAAAAATTTTTCTACGCCCCGGGGTCACAATTTCAGCAAAAATCTGAAATTCTCCAGTTCACTCAAAAATGGTGCCAAACTGTTGCAAATTCTCCCCTGAAAGGTTTGGCGGTGGAAACAGAAGCATTTTTGTCAGAGGAAATGAAATCAGCCCTCGAAGACAAAACCTGTGAAAAAAAATTTCTAAGCCCCGGGGTCAAAATTTCAGCAAAAATCTGAAATTCTCCAGTTCACTCAAAAATGGTGCCAAACTGTTGCAAATTCTCCCCTGAAAGGTTTGGCGGTGGAAACAGAAGCATTTTTGTCAGAGGAAATGAAATCAGCCCTCGAAGACAAAACCTGTGAAAAAAAATTTCTAAGCCCCGGGGTCAAAATTTCAGCAAAAATCTGAAATTCTCCAGTTCACTCAAAAATGGTGCCAAACTGTTGCAAATTCTCCCCTGAAAGGTTTGGCGGTGGAAACAGAAGCATTTTTGTCAGAGGAAATGAAATCAGCCCTCGAAGACAAAACCTGTGAAAAAAAAAATTTCTAAGCCCCGGGGTCAAAATTTCAGCAAAAATCTGAAATTCTCCAGTTCACTCAAAAATGGTGCCAAACTGTTGCAAATTCTCCCCTGAAAGGTTTGGCGGTGGAAACAGAAGCATTTTTGTCAGAGAAAATGAAATCAGCCCTCGAAGACAAAACCTGTGAAAAAAAAAATTTCTAAGCCCCGGGGTCACAATTTCAGCAAAAATCTGAAATTCTCCAGTTCACTCAAAAATGGTGCCAAACTGTTGCAAATTCTCCCCTGAAAGGTTTGGCGGTGGAAACAGAAGCATTTTTGTCAGAGGAAATGAAATCAGCCCTCGAAGACAAAACCTGTGAAAAAAAATTTTTCTAAGCCCCGGGGTCAAAATTTCAGCAAAAATCTGAAATTCTCCAGTTCACTCAAAAATGGTGCCAAACTGTTGCAAATTCTCCCCTGAAAGGTTTGGCGGTGGAAACAGAAGCATTTTTGTCAGAGGAAATGAAATCAGCCCTCGAAGACAAAACCTGTGAAAAAAAAATTTCTAAGCCCCGGGGTCAAAATTTCAGCAAAAATCTGAAATTCTCCAGTTCACTCAAAAATGGTGCCAAACTGTTGCAAATTCTCCCCTGAAAGGTTTGGCGGTGGAAACAGAAGCATTTTTGTTAGAGGAAATGAAATCAGCCCTCGAAGACAAAACCTGTGAAAAAAATTTTTTCTAAGCCCCGGGGTCACAATTTCAGCAAAAATCTAAAATTCTCCAGTTCACTCAAAAATGGTGCCAAACTCTTGCAAATTATCCCCTGAAAGGTTTGGCGGTGGAAACAGAAGGCTTTTTGTCATAGGAAATGAAATCAGCCCTCGAGAACTTTACCTGTGAAAAAAAAAATTTCTAAGCCCCGGGGTCACAATTTCAGCAAAAATCCGAAATTCTCCAATTCTCTCAAAAATGGTGCCAAACTCTTGCAAATTCTCCCCTGAAAGGTTTGGCGGTGGAAACAGAAGCATTTTTGTCAGAGGAAATGAAATCAGCCCTCGAAGACAAAACCTGTGAAAAAAAAAATTTCTAAGCCCCGGGGTCAAAATTTCAGCAAAAATCTGAAATTCTCCAGTTCACTCAAAAATGGTGCCAAACTGTTGCAAATTCTCCCCTGAAAGGTTTGGCGGTGGAAACAGAAGCATTTTTGTCAGAGGAAATGAAATCAGCCCTCGAAGACAAAACCTGTGGAAAAAAAAATTTCTAAGCCCCGGGGTCAAAATTTCAGCAAAAATCTGAAATTCTCCAGTTCACTCAAAAATGGTGCCAAACTGTTGCAAATTCTCCCCTGAAAGGTTTGGCGGTGGAAACAGAAGCATTTTTGTCAGAGGAAATGAAATCAGCCCTCGAAGACAAAACCTGTGAAAAAAAATTTTTCTAAGCCCCGGGGTCACAATTTCAGCAAAAATCTGAAATTCTCCAGTTCACTCAAAAATGGTGCCAAACTGTTGCAAATTCTCCCCTGAAAGGTTTGGCGGTGGAAACAGAAGCATTTTTGTCAGAGGAAATGAAATCAGCCCTCGAAGACAAAACCTGTGAAAAAAAATTTTTCTAAGCCCTGGGGTCACAATTTCAGCAAAAATCTGAAATTCTCCAGTTCACTCAAAAATGGTGCCAAACTGTTGCAAATTCTCCCCTGAAAGGTTTGGCGGTGGAAACAGAAGGCTTTTTATCATGGGAATTCAAATCAGCCCTCGAAGACAAAACCTGTGTAAAAAAAATTTTCTAAGCCCCGGGGTCACAATTTCAGCAAAAATCCGAAATTCTCCAATTCACTCAAAAATGGTGCCAAACTCTTGCAAATTATCCCCTGAAAGGTTTGGCGGTGGAAACAGAAGGCTTTTTGTCATAGGAAATGAAATCAGCCCTCAAGAACTTTACCTGTGAAAAAAAAAATTCTAAGCCCCGGGGTCACAATTTCAGCAAAAATCTGAAATTCTCCCGTTCACTCAAAAATGGTGCCAAACTGTTGCAAATTCTCCCCTGAAAGGTTTGGCGGTGGAAACAGAAGGCTTTTTATCATGGGAATTGTAATCAGCACTCGAAGACAAAACCTGTGGAAAAAAAATTTCAAAGTCCCAGGGTCACAATTTCAGCAAAAATATGAAATTCTCCAGTTCACTCAAAATTGGTGCCAAACTGTTGCAAATTCTCCCCTGAAAGGTTTGGCGGTGGAAACAGAAGGCTTTTTATCATAGGAAATGAAATCAGCCATCAACAACATAACCTGTGAAAAAAAAATTGTAAGTCCCGGAGTCACAATTTCAGCAAAAATCTGAAATTCTCCAGTTCACTCAAAAATGGTGCCAAACTTTTTCAAATTCTCCCCTGAAAGGTTTGGCAGTGGAAACAGAAGCATTTTTGTCAGAGAAAATGAAATCAGCCCTCGAAGACAAAACCTGTGAAAAAAAAAATTTCTAAGCCCCGGGGTCACAATTTCAGCAAAAATCTGAAATTCTCCAGTTCACTCAAAAATGGTGCCAAACTGTTGCAAATTCTCCCCTGAAAGGTTTGGCGGTGGAAACAGAAGCATTTTTGTTAGAGGAAATGAAATCAGCCCTCGAAGACAAAACCTGTGAAAAAATTTTTTTCTAAGCCCCGGGGTCACAATTTCAGCAAAAATCTAAAATTCTCCAGTTCACTCAAAAATGGTGCCAAACTCTTGCAAATTATCCCCTGAAAGGTTTGGCGGTGGAAACAGAAGGCTTTTTGTCATAGGAAATGAAATCAGCCCTCAACAACATAACCTGTGGAAAAAAAAATTCTAAGCCCCGGGGTCACAATTTCAGCATAAATCTGAAATTCTCCAGTTCACTCAAAAATGGCGCCAAACTGTTGCAAATTCTCCCCTGAAAGGTTTGGCGGTGGAAACAGAAGGCTTTTTATCATGGGAATTGTAATCAGCAATCGAAGACAAAACCTGTGGGAAAAAAATTTCAAAGCCCCGGGGTCACAATTTCAGCAAAAATATGAAATTCTCCAGTTCACTCAAAAATGGTGCCAAACTGTTGCAAATTCTCCCCTGAAAGGTTTGGCGGTGGAAACAGAAGGCTTTTTGTCATAGGAAATGAAATCAGCCCTCGAGAACTTTACCTGTGAAAAAAAAAATTTCTAAGCCCCGGGGTCACAATTTCAGCAAAAATCCGAAATTCTCCAATTCTCTCAAAAATGGTGCCAAACTCTTGCAAATTCTCCCCTGAAAGGTTTGGCGGTGGAAACAGAAGCATTTTTGTCAGAGGAAATGAAATCAGCCCTCGAAGACAAAACCTGTGAAAAAAAAAATTTCTAAGCCCCGGGGTCAAAATTTCAGCAAAAATCTGAAATTCTCCAGTTCACTCAAAAATGGTGCCAAACTGTTGCAAATTCTCCCCTGAAAGGTTTGGCGGTGGAAACAGAAGCATTTTTGTCAGAGGAAATGAAATCAGCCCTCGAAGACAAAACCTGTGAAAAAAAAAATTTCTAAGCCCCGGGGTCAAAATTTCAGCAAAAATCTGAAATTCTCCAGTTCACTCAAAAATGGTGCCAAACTGTTGCAAATTCTCCCCTGAAAGGTTTGGCGGTGGAAACAGAAGCATTTTTGTCAGAGGAAATGAAATCAGCCCTCGAAGACAAAACCTGTGAAAAAAAATTTTTCTAAGCCCCGGGGTCAAAATTTCAGCAAAAATCTGAAATTCTCCAGTTCACTCAAAAATGGTGCCAAACTGTTGCAAATTCTCCCCTGAAAGGTTTGGCGGTGGAAACAGAAGCATTTTTGTCAGAGGAAATGAAATCAGCCCTCGAAGACAAAACCTGTGAAAAAAAATTTTTCTAAGCCCTGGGGTCACAATTTCAGCAAAAATCTGAAATTCTCCACTTCACTCAAAAATGGTGCCAAACTGTTGCAAATTCTCCCCTGAAAGGTTTGGCGGTGGAAACAGAAGGCTTTTTATCATGGGAATTCAAATCAGCCCTCGAAGACAAAACCTGTGTAAAAAAAATTTTCTAAGCCCCGGGGTCACAATTTCAGCAAAAATCCGAAATTCTCCAATTCACTCAAAAATGGTGCCAAACTCTTGCAAATTATCCCCTGAAAGGTTTGGCGGTGGAAACAGAAGGCTTTTTGTCATAGGAAATGAAATCAGCCCTCAAGAACTTTACCTGTGAAAAAAAAAATTCTAAGCCCCGGGGTCACAATTTCAGCAAAAATCTGAAATTCTCCCGTTCACTCAAAAATGGTGCCAAACTGTTGCAAATTCTCCCCTGAAAGGTTTGGCGGTGGAAACAGAAGGCTTTTTATCATGGGAATTGTAATCAGCACTCGAAGACAAAACCTGTGGAAAAAAAATTTCAAAGTCCCAGGGTCACAATTTCAGCAAAAATATGAAATTCTCCAGTTCACTCAAAATTGGTGCCAAACTGTTGCAAATTCTCCCCTGAAAGTTTTGGCGGTGGAAACAGAAGGCTTTTTATCATAGGAAATGAAATCAGCCATCAACAACATAACCTGTGAAAAAAAAATTGTAAGTCCCGGAGTCACAATTTCAGCAAAAATCTGAAATTCTCCAGTTCACTCAAAAATGGTGCCAAACTTTTTCAAATTCTCCCCTGAAAGGTTTGGCAGTGGAAACAGAAGCATTTTTGTCAGAGAAAATGAAATCAGCCCTCGAAGACAAAACCTGTGAAAAAAAAAATTTCTAAGCCCCGGGGTCACAATTTCAGCAAAAATCTGAAATTCTCCAGTTCACTCAAAAATGGTGCCAAACTGTTGCAAATTCTCCCCTGAAAGGTTTGGCGGTGGAAACAGAAGGCCTTTTATCATGGGAATTGCAATCAGCACTCGAAGACAAAACCTGTGGAAAAAAAATTTCTAAGCCCCGGGGTCAAAATTTCAGCAAAAATCTGAAATTCTCCAGTTCACTCAAAAATGGTGCCAAACTGTTGCAAATTCTCCCCTGAAAGGTTTGGCGGTGGAAACAGAAGCATTTTTGTCAGAGGAAATGAAATCAGCCCTCGAAGACAAAACCTGTGAAAAAAAAATTTTCTAAGCCCCGGGGTCACAATTTCAGGAAAAATCTAAAATTCTCCAGTTCACTCAAAAATGCTGCCAAACTGTTGCAAATTCTCCCCTGAAAGGTTTGGCGGTGGAAACAGAAGGCTTTTTATCATGGGAATTGTAATCAGCACTCGAAGACAAAACCTGTGGGGAAAAAATTTCAAAGCCCCGGGGTCACAATTTCAGCAAAAATATGAAATTCTCCAGTTCACTCAAAATGGGTGCCAAACTGTTGCAAATTCTCCCCTGAAAGGTTTGGCGGTGGAAACAGAAGGCTTTTTATCATAGGAAATGAAATCAGCCCTCAACAACATAACCTGTGAAAAAAAAAATTGTAAGTCCCGGAGTCACAATTTCAGCAAAAATCTGAAATTCTCCAGTTCACTCAAAAATGGTGCCAAACTTTTTCAAATTCTCCCCTGAAAGGTTTGGCAGTGGAAACAGAAGCATTTTTGTCAGAGAAAATGAAATCAGCCCTCGAAGACAAAACCTGTGAAAAAAATTTTTTCTAAGCCCCGGGGTCACAATTTCAGCAAAAATCTGAAATTCTCCAGTTCACTCAAAAATGGTGCCAAACTGTTGCAAATTCTCCCCTGAAAGGTTTGGCGGTGGAAACAGAAGCATTTTTGTCAGAGGAAATGAAATCAGCCCTCGAAGACAAAACCTGTGAAAAAAAAATTTTTCTAAGCCCCGGGGTCACAATTTCAGCAAAAATCTGAAATTCTCCAGTTCACTAAAAAATGGTGCCAAACTGTTGCAAATTCTCCCCTGAAAGGTTTGGCGGTGGAAACAGAAGACTTTTTATCATGGGAATTGAAATCAGCCCTCTAAGACAAAACCTGAGAAAAAAAATTTTTCTAAGCCCCGGGGTCACAATTTCAGCAAAAATCCGAAATTCTCCAATTCTCTTAAAAATGGTGCCAAACTCTTGCAAATTCTCCCCTGAAAGGTTTGGCGGTGGAAACAGAAGGCTTTTTGTCATAGGAAATGAAATCAACCCTCGAGAACTTTACCTGTGATAAAAAAAATTCTAAGCCCCAGGGTCACAATTTCAGCAAAAATCTGAAATTCTCCAGTTCACTCAAAAATGGTGCCAAACTGTTGCAAATTCTCCCCTGAAAGGTTTGGCGGTGGGAAAAGAAGGTTTTTTTTTATCATAGGAAATGAAAGCAGCCCTCAACAACATAACCTGTGGAAAAAAATCTAAGTCCCGGGGTCACAATTTCAGCAAAAATCTGAAATTCTCCAGTTCACTCCAAAATGATGCCAAACTGTTGCAAATTCTCCCCTGAAAGGTTTGGCGGTGGAAACAGAAGGCTTTTTATCATGGGAATTGAAATCAGCCCTGGAAGACAAAACCTGTGTAAAAAAAATTTCCTAAGCCCCGGGGTCACAATTTCAGCAAAAATCTGAAATTCTCCAGTTCACTCAAAAATGGTGCCAAACTGTTGCAAATTCTCCCCTGAAAGGTTTGGCGGTGGAAACAGAAGCATTTTTGTCAGAGGAAATGAAATCAGCCCTCGAAGACAAAACCTGTGAAAAAAATTTTTTTCTAAGCCCCGGGGTCACAATTTCAGCAAAAATCTGAAATTCTCCAGTTCACTAAAAAATGGTGCCAAACTGTTGCAAATTCTCCCCTGAAAGGTTTGGCGGTGGAAACAGAAGACTTTTTATCATGGGAATTGAAATCAGCCCTCGAAGACAAAACCTGTGAAAAAAATTTTTTCTAAGCCCCGGGGTCACAATTTCAGCAAAAATCCGAAATTCTCCAATTCTCTCAAAAATGGTGCCAAACTCTTGCAAATTCTCCCCTGAAAGGTTTGGCGGTGGAAACAGAAGGCTTTTTGTCATAGGAAATGAAATCAACCCTCGAGAACTTTACCTGTGATAAAAAAAATTCTAAGCCCCAGGGTCACAATTTCAGCAAAAATCTGAAATTCTCCAGTTCTCTCAAAAATGGTGCCAAACTGTTGCAAATTCTCCCCTGAAAGGTTTGGCGGTGGAAACAGAAGGCTTTTTATCATGGGAATTGAAATCAGCCCTGGAAGACAAAACCTGTGTAAAAAAAATTTCCTAAACCCCGCGGTCACAATTTCAGCAAAAATCTGAAATTCTCCAGTTCACTCAAAAATGGTGCCAAACTGTTGCAAATTCTCCCCTGAAAGGTTTGGCGGTGGAAACAGAAGCATTTTTGTCAGAGGAAATGAAATCAGCCCTCGAAGACAAAACCTGTGAAAAAAATTTTTTTCTAAGCCCCGGGGTCACAATTTCAGCAAAAATCTGAAATTCTCCAGTTCACTAAAAAATGGTGCCAAACTGTTGCAAATTCTCCCCTGAAAGGTTTGGCGGTGGAAACAGAAAACTTTTTATCATGCGAATTGAAATCAGCCCTCGAAGACAAAACCTGTGAAAAAATTTTTTTCTAAGCCCCGGGGTCACAATTTCAGCAAAAATCCGAAATTCTCCAATTCTCTCAAAAATGGTGCCAAACTCTTGCAAATTCTCCCCTGAAAGGTTTGGCGGTGGAAACAGAAGGCTTTTTGTCATAGGAAATGAAATCAACCCTCGAGAACTTTACCTGTGATAAAAAAAATTCTAAGCCCCGGGGTCACAATTTCAGCAAAAATCTGAAATTCTCCAGTTCACTCAAAAATGGTGCCAAACTGTTGCAAATTCTCCCCTGAAAGGTTTGGCGGTGGGAAAAGAAGGTTTTTTTTATCATAGGAAATGAAAGCAGCCCTCAACAACATAACCTGTGGAAAAAAATCTAAGTCCCGGGGTCACAATTTCAGCAAAAATATGAAATTCTCCAGTTCACTCAAAAATGGTGCCAAACTGTTGCAAATTCTCCTCTGAAAGGTTTGGCGGTGGAAACAGAAGGCCTTTTATCATGGGAATTGCAATCAGCACTCGAAGACAAAACCTGTGGAAAAAAAATTTCTAAGCCCCGGGGTCACAATTTCAGCAAAAATATGAAATTCTCCAGTTCACTCAAAATTGGTGCCAAACTGTTGCAAATTCTCCCCTGAAAGGTTTGGCGGTGGAAACAGAAGGCTTTTTATCATAGGAAATGAAATCAGCCCTCAACAACATAACCTGTGGAAAAAATAAATTCTAAGCCCCGGGGTCACAATTTCAGCAAAAATCCGAAATTCTCCAATTCTCTCAAACATGGTGCCAAACTGTTGCAAATTCTCCCCTGAAAGGTTTGGCGGTGGAAACAGAAGGCTTTTTGTCATAGGAAATGAAATCAGCCCTCGAGAAATTTACCTGTGAAAAAAAAAATTTCAAAGCCCCGGGGTCACAATTTCAGCAAAAATCTGAAATTCTCCAGTTCACTCAAAAATGGTGCCAAACTGTTGCAAATTCTCCCCTGAAAGGTTTGGCGGTGGAAACAGAAGCATTTTTGTCAGAGGAAATGAAATCAGCCCTCGAAGACAAAACCTGTGAAAAAAATTTTTTCTAAGCCCCGGGGTCAAAATTTCAGCAAAAATCTGAAATTCTCCAGTTCACTCAAATTTGGTGCCAAACTCTTGCAAATTATCCCCTGAAAGGTTTGGCGGTGGAAACAGAAGGCTTTTTATCATAGGAAATGAAATCAGCCCTCAACAACATAACCTGTGGGGAAAAAAAAATCTAAGCCCCGGGGTCACAATTTCAGCAAAAATCTGAAATTCTCCAGTTCACTCAAAAATGGTGCCAAACTGTTGCAAATTCTCCCCTGAAAGGTTTGGCGGTGGAAACAGAAGCATTTTTGTCAGAGGAAATGAAATCAGCCCTCGAAGACAAAACCTGTGAAAAAAATTTTTTCTAAGCCCCGGGGGTCAAAATTTCAGCAAAAATCTGAAATTCTCCCGTTCACTCAAAAATGGTGCCAAACTCTTGCAAATTATCCCCTGAAAGGTTTGGCGGTGGAAACAGAAGCATTTTTGTCATAAGAAATGAAATCAGCCCTCGAAGACAAAACCTGTGAAAAAAATTTTTTCTAAGCTCCGGGGTCACAATTTCAGCAAAAATCTGAAATTCTCCAGTTCACTCAAAAATGGTGCCAAACAAATTCTCCCCTGAAAGGTTTGGCGGTGGAAACAGAAGCATTTTTGTCAGAGGAAATGAAATCAGCCCTCGAAGACAAAACCTGTGAAAAAAAATTTTTCTAAGCCCCGGGGTCACAATTTCAGCAAAAATCTAAAATTCTCCAGTTCACTCAAAAATGCTGCCAAACTGTTGCAAATTCTCCCCTGAAAGGTTTGGCGGTGGAAACAGAAGGCTTTTTATCATGGGAATTGTAATCAGCACTCGAAGACAAAACCTGTGGGGAAAAAATTTCAAAGCCCCGGGGTCACAATTTCAGCAAAAATATGAAATTCTCCAGTTCACTCAAAATGGGTGCCAAACGGTTGCAAATTCTCCCCTGAAAGGTTTGGCGGTGGAAACAGAAGGCTTTTTATCATAGGAAATGAAATCAGCCCTCAACAACATAACCTGTGAAAAAAAAAATTGTAAGTCCCGGAGTCACAATTTCAGCAAAAATCTGAAATTCTCCAGTTCACTCAAAAATGGTGCCAAACTTTTTCAAATTCTCCCCTGAAAGGTTTGGCAGTGGAAACAGAAGCATTTTTGTCAGAGAAAATGAAATCAGCCCTCGAAGACAAAACCTGTGAAAAAAATTTTTTCTAAGCCCCGGGGTCACAATTTCAGCAAAAATCTGAAATTCTCCAGTTCACTCAAAAATGATGCCAAACTGTTGCAAATTCTCCCCTGAAAGGTTTGGCGGTGGAAACAGAAGGCTTTTTATCATGGGAATTGTAATCAGCACTCGAAGACAAAACCTGTGGAAAAAAAATTTTCTAAGCCCCGGGGTCACAATTTCAGCAAAAATCTGAAATTCTCCAGTTCACTCAAAAATGGTGCCAAACTGTTGCAAATTCTCCCCTGAAAGGTTTGGCGGTGGAAACAGAAGCATTTTTGTCAGAGGAAATGAAATCAGCCCTCGAAGACAAAACCTGTGAAAAAAAATTTTTCTAAGCCCCGGGGTCAAAATTTCAGCAAAAATCTGAAATTCTCCAGTTCACTCAAAAATGGTGCCAAACTGTTGCAAATTCTCCCGTGAAAGGTTTGGTGGTGGAAACAGAAGCATTTTTGTCAGAGGAAATGAAATCAGCCCTCGAAGACAAAACCTGTGAAAAAAATTTTTTCTAAGCCCCGGGGTCACAATTTCAGCAAAAATCCGAAATTCTCCAATTCTCTCAAAAATGGTGCCAAACTGTTGCAAATTCTCCCCTGAAAGGTTTGGCAGTGGAAACAGAAGGCTTTTTATCATGGGAATTCAAATCAGCCCTCGAAGACAAAACCTGTGTAAAAAAAAATTCTAAACCCTGGGGTCACAATTTCAGCAAAAATCCGAAATTCTCCAATTCTCTTAAAAATGGTGCCAAACTCTTGCAAATTATCCCCTGAAAGGTTTGGCGGTGGAAACAGAAGGCTTTTTGTCATAGGAAATGAAATCAGCCCTCAACAACATAACCTGTGGGGAAAAAAAATTCTAAGCCCCGGGGTCACAATTTCAGCAAAAATCTGAAATTCTCCAATTCACTCCAAAATGATGCCAAACTGTTGCAAATTCTCCCCTGAAAGGTTTGGCGGTGGAAACAGAAGACTTTTTATCATGGGAATTGAAATCAGCCCTCGAAGACAAAACCTGTGAAAAAAATTTTTTCTAAGCCCCGGGGTCACAATTTCAGCAAAAATCCGAAATTCTCCAATTCTCTCAAAAATGGTGCCAAACTCTTGCAAATTCTCCCCTGAAAGGTTTGGCGGTGGAAACAGAAGGCTTTTTGTCATAGGAAATGAAATCAACCCTCGAGAACTTTACCTGTGATAAAAAAAATTCTAAGCCCCAGGGTCACAATTTCAGCAAATATCTGAAATTCTCCAGTTCACTCAAAAATGGTGCCAAACTGTTGCAAATTCTCCCCTGAAAGGTTTGGCGGTGGAAACAGAAGGCTTTTTATCATGGGAATTGAAATCAGCCCTGGAAGACAAAACCTGTGTAAAAAAAATTTCCTAAGCCCCGGGGTCACAATTTCAGCAAAAATCTGAAATTCTCCAGTTCACTCAAAAATGGTGCCAAACTGTTGCAAATTCTCCCCTGAAAGGTTTGGCGGTGGAAACAGAAGCATTTTTGTCAGAGGAAATGAAATCAGCCCTCGAAGACAAAACCTGTGAAAAAAAAAATTTTCTAAGCCCCGGGGTCACAATTTCAGCAAAAATCTGAAATTCTCCAGTTCACTAAAAAATGGTGCCAAACTGTTGCAAATTCTCCCCTGAAAGGTTTGGCGGTGGAAACAGAAGACTTTTTATCATGGGAATTGAAATCAGCCCTCGAAGACAAAACCTGTGAAAAAATTTTTTTCTAAGCCCCGGGGTCACAATTTCAGCAAAAATCCGAAATTCTCCAATTCTCTCAAAAATGGTGCCAAACTCTTGCAAATTCTCCCCTGAAAGGTTTGGCGGTGGAAACAGAAGGCTTTTTGTCATAGGAAATGAAATCAACCCTCGAGAACTTTACCTGTGATAAAAAAAATTCTAAACCCCAGGGTCACAATTTCAGCAAAAATCTGAAATTCTCCAGTTCACTCAAAAATGGTGCCAAACTGTTGCAAATTCTCCCCTGAAAGGTTTGGGGGTGGGAAAAGAAGGTTTTTTTTATCATAGGAAATGAAAGCAGCCCTCAACAACATAACCTGTGGAAAAAAATCTAAGTCCCGGGGTCACAATTTCAGCAAAAATCTGAAATTCTCCAGTTCACTCAAAAATGGTGCCAAACTGTTGCAAATTCTCCCCTGAAAGGTTTGGCGGTGGAAACAGAAGCATTTTTGTCAGAGGAAATGAAATCAGCCCTCGAAGACAAAACCTGTGAAAAAATTTTTTTCTAAGCCCCGGGGTCAAAATTCAGCAAAAATCTGAAATTCTCCAGTTCACTCAAAAATGGTGCCAAACTGTTGCAAATTCTCCCGTGAAAGGTTTGGTGGTGGAAACAGAAGCATTTTTGTCAGAGGAAATGAAATCAGCCCTCGAAGACAAAACCTGTGAAAAAAATTTTTTCTAAGCCCCGGGGTCACAATTTCAGCAAAAATCCGAAATTCTCCAATTCTCTCAAAAATGGTGCCAAACTGTTGCAAATTCTCCCCTGAAAGGTTTGGCAGTGGAAACAGAAGGCTTTTTATCATGGGAATTCAAATCAGCCCTCGAAGACAAAACCTGTGTAAAAAAAAATTCTAAACCCTGGGGTCACAATTTCAGCAAAAATCCGAAATTCTCCAATTCTCTTAAAAATGGTGCCAAACTCTTGCAAATTATCCCCTGAAAGGTTTGGCGGTGGAAACAGAAGGCTTTTTGTCATAGGAAATGAAATCAGCCCTCAACAACATAACCTGTGGGGAAAAAAAATTCTAAGCCCCGGGGTCACAATTTCAGCAAAAATCTGAAATTCTCCAATTCACTCCAAAATGATGCCAAACTGTTGCAAATTCTCCCCTGAAAGGTTTGGCGGTGGAAACAGAAGACTTTTTATCATGGGAATTGCAATCAGCCCTCGAAGACAAAACCTGTGAAAAAAATTTTTTCTAAGCCCCGGGGTCACAATTTCAGCAAAAATCCGAAATTCTCCAATTCTCTCAAAAATGGTGCCAAACTCTTGCAAATTCTCCCCTGAAAGGTTTGGCGGTGGAAACAGAAGGCTTTTTGTCATAGGAAATGAAATCAACCCTCGAGAACTTTACCTGTGATAAAAAAAATTCTAAGCCCCAGGGTCACAATTTCAGCAAATATCTGAAATTCTCCAGTTCACTCAAAAATGGTGCCAAACTGTTGCAAATTCTCCCCTGAAAGGTTTGGCGGTGGAAACAGAAGGCTTTTTATCATGGGAATTGAAATCAGCCCTGGAAGACAAAACCTGTGTAAAAAAAATTTCCTAAGCCCCGGGGTCACAATTTCAGCAAAAATCTGAAATTCTCCAGTTCACTCAAAAATGGTGCCAAACTGTTGCAAATTCTCCCCTGAAAGGTTTGGCGGTGGAAACAGAAGCATTTTTGTCAGAGGAAATGAAATCAGCCCTCGAAGACAAAACCTGTGAAAAAAAAATTTTTCTAAGCCCCGGGGTCACAATTTCAGCAAAAATCTGAAATTCTCCAGTTCACTAAAAAATGGTGCCAAACTGTTGCAAATTCTCCCCTGAAAGGTTTGGCGGTGGAAACAGAAGACTTTTTATCATGGGAATTGAAATCAGCCCTCGAAGACAAAACCTGTGAAAAAATTTTTTTCTAAGCCCCGGGGTCACAATTTCAGCAAAAATCCGAAATTCTCCAATTCTCTCAAAAATGGTGCCAAACTCTTGCAAATTCTCCCCTGAAAGGTTTGGCGGTGGAAACAGAAGGCTTTTTGTCATAGGAAATGAAATCAACCCTCGAGAACTTTACCTGTGATAAAAAAAATTCTAAACCCCAGGGTCACAATTTCAGCAAAAATCTGAAATTCTCCAGTTCACTCAAAAATGGTGCCAAACTGTTGCAAATTCTCCCCTGAAAGGTTTGGGGGTGGGAAAAGAAGGTTTTTTTTATCATAGGAAATGAAAGCAGCCCTCAACAACATAACCTGTGGAAAAAAATCTAAGTCCCGGGGTCACAATTTCAGCAAAAATCTGAAATTCTCCAGTTCACTCCAAAATGATGCCAAACTGTTGCAAATTCTCCCCTGAAAGGTTTGGCGGTGGAAACAGAAGGCTTTTTATCATGGGAATTGAAATCAGCCCTGGAAGACAAAACCTGTGTAAAAAAAATTTCCTAAGCCCCGGGGTCACAATTTCAGCAAAAATATGAAATTCTCCAGTTCACTCAAAAATGGTGCCAAACTGTTGCAAATTCTCCCCTGAAAGGTTTGGCGGTGGAAACAGAAGAATTTTTGTCAGAGGAAATGAAATCAGCCCTCGAAGACAAAACCTGTGAAAAAAATTTTTTTCTAAGCCCCGGGGTCACAATTTCAGCAAAAATCTGAAATTCTCCAGTTCACTCAAAAATGGTGCCAAACTGTTGCAAATTCTCCCCTGAAAGGTTTGGCGGTGGGAAAAGAAGGTTTTTTTTATCATAGGAAATGAAAGCAGCCCTCAACAACATAACCTGTGGAAAAAAATCTAAGTCCCGGGGTCACAATTTCAGCAAAAATATGAAATTCTCCAGTTCACTCAAAAATGGTGCCAAACTGTTGCAAATTCTCCCCTGAAAGGTTTGGCGGTGGAAACAGAAGGCCTTTTATCATGGGAATTGCAATCAGCACTCGAAGACAAAACCTGTGGAAAAAAAATTTCTAAGCCCCGGGGTCACAATTTCAGCAAAAATCTGAAATTCTCCAGTTCACTCAAAATTGGTGCCAAACTGTTGCAAATTCTCCCCTGAAAGGTTTGGCGGTGGAAACAGAAGGCTTTTTATCATAGGAAATGAAATCAGCCCTCAACAACATAACCTGTGGAAAAAATAAATTCTAAGCCCCGGGGTCACAATTTCAGCAAAAATCCGAAATTCTCCAATTCTCTCAAAAATGGTGCCAAACTGTTGCAAATTCTCCCCTGAAAGGTTTGGCGGTGGAAACAGAAGGCTTTTTGTCATAGGAAATGAAATCAGCCCTCGAGAACTTTACCTGTGAAAAAAAAAATTTCAAAGCCCCGGGGTCACAATTTCAGCAAAAATCTGAAATTCTCCAGTTCACTCAAAAATGGTGCCAAACTGTTGCAAATTCTCCCCTGAAAGGTTTGGCGGTGGAAACAGAAGCATTTTTGTCAGAGGAAATGAAATCAGCCCTCGAAGACAAAACCTGTGAAAAAAATTTTTTCTAAGCCCCGGGGTCAAAATTTCAGCAAAAATCTGAAATTCTCCAGTTCACTCAAATTTTGTGCCAAACTCTTGCAAATTATCCCCTGAAAGGTTTGGCGGTGGAAACAGAAGGCTTTTTATCATAGGAAATGAAATCAGCCCTCAACAACATAACCTGTGGGGAAAAAAAATCTAAGCCCCGGGGTCACAATTTCAGCAAAAATCTGAAATTCTCCCGTTCACTCAAAAATGGTGCCAAACTCTTGCAAATTATCCCCTGAAAGGTTTGGCGGTGGAAACAGAAGGCTTTTTGTCATAGGAAATGAAATCAGCCCTCGAGAACTTTACCTGTGAAAAAAAAATTTTCTAAGCCCCGCGGTCACAATTTCAGCAAAAATCCGAAATTCTCCAATTCTCTCAAAAATGGTGCCAAACTCTTGCAAATTCTCCCCTGAAAGGTTTGGCGGTGGAAACAGAAGGCTTTTTGTCATAGGAAATGAAATTAGCCCTCGAGAACTTTACCTATGAAGAAAAATTTTTCTAAGCCCCGGGGTCACAATTTCAGCAAAAATCTGAAATTCTCCAGTTTACTCAAAAATGGTGCCAAACTGTTGCAAATTCTCCCCTGAAAGGTTTGGCGGTGGAAACAGAAGCATTTTTGTCAGAGGAAATGAAATCAGCCCTCGAAGACAAAACCTGTGAAAAAAAATTTTTCAAAGCCCCGGGGTCACAATTTCAGCAAAAATCTAAAATTCTCCAGTTCACTCAAAAATGGTGCCAAACTCTTGCAAATTCTCCCCTGAAAGGTTTGGCGGTGGAAACAGAAGGCTTTTTGTCATAGGAAATGAAATCAGCCCTCAACAACATAACCTGTGGAAAAAAAAATTCTAAGGCCCTGGGTCACAATTTCAGCAAAAATCTGAAATTCTCCAGTTCACTCAAAAATGGTGCCAAACTCTTGCAAAGTATCCCCTGAAAGGTTTGGCGGTGGAAACAGAAGGCTTTTTGTCATAGGAAATGAAATCAGCCCTCGAGAACTTTACCTGTGGAAAAAAAAAATTTCTAAGCCCCGGGGTCACAATTTCAGCAAAAATCCGAAATTCTCCAATTCTCTCAAAAATGGTGCCAAACTCTTGCAAATTATCCCCTGAAAGGTTTGGCGGTGGAAACAGAAGGCTTTTTGTCATAGGAAATGAAATTAGCCCTCGAGAACTTTACCTGTGTAAAAAAAAAATTTCTAAGCCCCGGGGTCACAATTTCAGCAAAAATCTGAAATTCTCCAGTTCACTCAAAAATGGTGCCAAACTGTTGCAAATTCTCCCCTGAAAGTTTTGGCGGTGGAAACAGAAGGCTTTTTATCATGGGAATTGTAATCAGCACTCGAAGACAAAACCTGTGGAAAAAAAAATTCTGAGCCCCGAAGTCACAATTTCAGCAAAAATCTGAAATTCTCCAGTTCACTCAAAAATGGTGCCAAACTGTTGCAAATTCTCCCCTGAAAGGTTGGGCGGTGGGAAAAGAAGGCTTTTTATCATAGGAAATGAAATCAGCCCTCAACAACATAACCTGTGAAAAAAAAAATTCTAAGTCTCGGGGTCACAATTTCAGCAAAAATCTGAAATTCTCCAGTTCACTCCAAAATGGTGCCAAACTGTTGCAAATTCTCCCCTGAAAGGTTTGGCGGTGGAAAGAGAAGGCTTTTTATCATGGGAATTGTAATCCGCACTCGAAGACAAAACCTGTGACAAAAAAAATTCTAAGTCCCGGGGTCACAATTTCAGCGAAAATCCGAAATTCTCCAATTCTCTCAAATATGGTGCCAAACTCTTGCAAATTATCCCCTGAAAGGTTTGGCGGTGGAAACAGAAGGCTTTTTATCATGGGAATTGAAATCAGCCCTCGAAGACAAAACCTGTGTAAAAAAAATTTTCTAAGCCCCGGGGTCACAATTTCAGCAAAAATCCGAAATTCTCCAATTCTCTCAAAAATGGTGCCAAACTCTTGCAAATTCTCCCCTGAAAGGTTTGGCGGTGGAAACAGAAGGCTTTTTGTCATAGGAAATGAAATCAGCCCTCGAGAACTTTACCTGTGGAAAAAAAAATTCTAAGCCCCGGGGTCACAATTTCAGCAAAAATCTGAAATTCTCCAGTTCACTCAAAAATGGTGCCAAACTGTTGCAAATTCTCCCCTGAAAGGTTTGGCGGTGGGAAAAGAAGGCTTTTTATCATAGGAAATGAAAGCAGCCCTCAACAACATAACCTGTGGGAAAAAAAATCTAAGTCCCGGGGTCACAATTTCAGCAAAAATCTGAAATTCTCCAGTTCACTCCAAAATGATGCCAAACTGTTGCAAATTCTCCCCTGAAAGGTTTGGCGGTGGAAACAGAAGGCTTTTTATCATGGGAATTGAAATCAGCCCTGGAAGACAAAACCTGTGTAAAAAAAATTTCCTAAACCCCGGGGTCACAATTTCAGCAAAAATTCGAAATTCTCCAATTCTCTCAAAAATGGTGCCAAAATGTTGCAAATTCTCCCCTGAAAGGTTTGGCGGTGGAAACAGAAGGCTTTTTATCATAGGAAATGAAATCAGCCCTCAACAACATAACCTGTGAAAAAAAAAATTCTAAGCCCCGGGGTCACAATTTCAGCAAAAATCTGAAATTCTCCAGTTCACTCAAAAATGGTGCCAAACTGTTGCAAATTCTCCCCTGAAAGGTTTGGCGGTGGGAAAAGAAGGTTTTTTTTATCATAGGAAATGAAAGCAGCCCTCAACAACATAACCTGTGGAAAAAAATCTAAGTCCCGGGGTCACAATTTCAGCAAAAATATGAAATTCTCCAGTTCACTCAAAAATGGTGCCAAACTGTTGCAAATTCTCCCCTGAAAGGTTTGGCGGTGGAAACAGAAGGCCTTTTATCATGGGAATTGCAATCAGCACTCGAAGACAAAACCTGTGGAAAAAAAATTTCTAAGCCCCGGGGTCACAATTTCAGCAAAAATATGAAATTCTCCAGTTCACTCAAAATTGGTGCCAAACTGTTGCAAATTCTCCCCTGAAAGGTTTGGCGGTGGAAACAGAAGCATTTTTGTCAGAGGAAATGAAATCAGCCCTCGAAGACAAAACCTGTGAAAAAAAAAATTTTCTAAGCCCCGGGGTCACAATTTCAGCAAAAATCTGAAATTCTCCAGTTCACTAAAAAATGGTGCCAAACTGTTGCAAATTCTCCCCTGAAAGATTTGGCGGTGGAAACAGAAGACTTTTTATCATGGGAATTGAAATCAGCCCTCGAAGACAAAACCTGTGAAAAAATTTTTTTCTAAGCCCCGGGGTCACAATTTCAGCAAAAATCCGAAATTCTCCAATTCTCTCAAAAATGGTGCCAAACTCTTGCAAATTCTCCCCTGAAAGGTTTGGCGGTGGAAACAGAAGGCTTTTTGTCATAGGAAATGAAATCAACCCTCGAGAACTTTACCTGTGATAAAAAAAATTCTAAACCCCAGGGTCACAATTTCAGCAAAAATCTGAAATTCTCCAGTTCACTCAAAAATGGTGCCAAACTGTTGCAAATTCTCCCCTGAAAGGTTTGGGGGTGGGAAAAGAAGGTTTTTTTTATCATAGGAAATGAAAGCAGCCCTCAACAACATAACCTGTGGAAAAAAATCTAAGTCCCGGGGTCACAATTTCAGCAAAAATCTGAAATTCTCCAGTTCACTCCAAAATGATGCCAAACTGTTGCAAATTCTCCCCTGAAAGGTTTGGCGGTGGAAACAGAAGGCTTTTTATCATGGGAATTGAAATCAGCCCTGGAAGACAAAACCTGTGTAAAAAAAATTTCCTAAGCCCCGGGGTCACAATTTCAGCAAAAATATGAAATTCTCCAGTTCACTCAAAATTGGTGCCAAACTGTTGCAAATTCTCCCCTGAAAGGTTTGGCGGTGGAAACAGAAGCATTTTTGTCAGAGGAAATGAAATCAGCCCTCGAAGACAAAACCTGTGAAAAAAAAAATTTTCTAAGCCCCGGGGTCACAATTTCAGCAAAAATCTGAAATTCTCCAGTTCACTAAAAAATGGTGCCAAACTGTTGCAAATTCTCCCCTGAAAGATTTGGCGGTGGAAACAGAAGACTTTTTATCATGGGAATTGAAATCAGCCCTCGAAGACAAAACCTGTGAAAAAATTTTTTTCTAAGCCCCGGGGTCACAATTTCAGCAAAAATCCGAAATTCTCCAATTCTCTCAAAAATGGTGCCAAACTCTTGCAAATTCTCCCCTGAAAGGTTTGGCGGTGGAAACAGAAGGCTTTTTGTCATAGGAAATGAAATCAACCCTCGAGAACTTTACCTGTGATAAAAAAAATTCTAAACCCCAGGGTCACAATTTCAGCAAAAATCTGAAATTCTCCAGTTCACTCAAAAATGGTGCCAAACTGTTGCAAATTCTCCCCTGAAAGGTTTGGGGGTGGGAAAAGAAGGTTTTTTTTATCATAGGAAATGAAAGCAGCCCTCAACAACATAACCTGTGGAAAAAAATCTAAGTCCCGGGGTCACAATTTCAGCAAAAATCTGAAATTCTCCAGTTCACTCCAAAATGATGCCAAACTGTTGCAAATTCTCCCCTGAAAGGTTTGGCGGTGGAAACAGAAGGCTTTTTATCATGGGAATTGAAATCAGCCCTGGAAGACAAAACCTGTGTAAAAAAAATTTCCTAAGCCCCGGGGTCACAATTTCAGCAAAAATCTGAAATTCTCCAGTTCACTCAAAAATGGTGCCAAACTGTTGCAAATTCTCCCCTGAAAGGTTTGGCGGTGGAAACAGAAGAATTTTTGTCAGAGGAAATGAAATCAGCCCTCGAAGACAAAACCTGTGAAAAAAATTTTTTTCTAAGCCCCGGGGTCACAATTTCAGCAAAAATCTGAAATTCTCCAGTTCACTCAAAAATGGTGCCAAACTGTTGCAAATTCTCCCCTGAAAGGTTTGGCGGTGGGAAAAGAAGGTTTTTTTTATCATAGGAAATGAAAGCAGCCCTCAACAACATAACCTGTGGAAAAAAATCTAAGTCCCGGGGTCACAATTTCAGCAAAAATATGAAATTCTCCAGTTCACTCAAAAATGGTGCCAAACTGTTGCAAATTCTCCCCTGAAAGGTTTGGCGGTGGAAACAGAAGGCCTTTTATCATGGGAATTGCAATCAGCACTCGAAGACAAAACCTGTGGAAAAAAAATTTCTAAGCCCCGGGGTCACAATTTCAGCAAAAATCTGAAATTCTCCAGTTCACTCAAAATTGGTGCCAAACTGTTGCAAATTCTCCCCTGAAAGGTTTGGCGGTGGAAACAGAAGGCTTTTTATCATAGGAAATGAAATCAGCCCTCAACAACATAACCTGTGGAAAAAATAAATTCTAAGCCCCGGGGTCACAATTTCAGCAAAAATCCGAAATTCTCCAATTCTCTCAAAAATGGTGCCAAACTGTTGCAAATTCTCCCCTGAAAGGTTTGGCGGTGGAAACAGAAGGCTTTTTGTCATAGGAAATGAAATCAGCCCTCGAGAACTTTACCTGTGAAAAAAAAAATTTCAAAGCCCCGGGGTCACAATTTCAGCAAAAATCTGAAATTCTCCAGTTCACTCAAAAATGGTGCCAAACTGTTGCAAATTCTCCCCTGAAAGGTTTGGCGGTGGAAACAGAAGCATTTTTGTCAGAGGAAATGAAATCAGCCCTCGAAGACAAAACCTGTGAAAAAAATTTTTTCTAAGCCCCGGGGTCAAAATTTCAGCAAAAATCTGAAATTCTCCAGTTCACTCAAATTTTGTGCCAAACTCTTGCAAATTATCCCCTGAAAGGTTTGGCGGTGGAAACAGAAGGCTTTTTATCATAGGAAATGAAATCAGCCCTCAACAACATAACCTGTGGGGAAAAAAAATCTAAGCCCCGGGGTCACAATTTCAGCAAAAATCCGAAATTCTCCAATTCTCTCAAAAATGGTCCCAAACTCTTGCAAATTATCCCCTGAAAGGTTTGGCGGTGGAAACAGAAGGCTTTTTGTCATAGGAAATGAAATCAGCCCTTGAGAACTTTACCTGTGTAAAAAAACATTTCTAAGCCCCGGGGTAAAAATTTCAGCAAAAATCTGAAATTCTCCAGTTCACTCAAAAATGGTGCCAAACTGTTGCAAATTCACCCCTGAAAGGTTTCGCGGTGGAAACAGAAGGCTTTTTATTATGGGAATTGTAATCCGCACTCGAAGACAAAACCTGTGGGGGAAAAAATTCTAAGTCCCGGGGTCACAATTTCAGCAAAAATTTGAAATTCTCCAGTTCACTCAAAAATGGTGCCTAACTGTTGCAAATTCTCCCCTGAAAGGTTTGGCGGTGGAAACAGAAGCATTTTTGTCATAAGAAATGAAATCAGCCCTCGAAGACAAAAACTGTGAAAAAAAATTTTTCTAAGCTCCGGGGTCACAATTTCAGCAAAAATCTGAAATTCTCCAGTTCACTCAAAAATGGTGCCAAACTGTTGCAAATTCTCCCCTGAAAGGTTTGGCGGTGGAAACAGAAGGCTTTTTATCATGGGAATTGAAATCAGCCCTCGAAGACAAAACCTGTGTAAAAAAATTTTTCTAAGCCCCGGGGTCACAATTTCAGCAAAAATCCGAAATTCTCCAATTCTCTCAAAAATGGTGCCAAACTCTTGCAAATTCTCCCCTGAAAGGTTTGGCGGTGTAAACAGAAGGCTTGTTGTCATAGGAAATGAAATCAGCCCTCAACAACATAACCTGTGAAAAAAAAATTCTAAACCCCGGGGTCACAATTTCAGCAAAAATCTGAAATTCTCCCGTTCAATCAAAAATGGTGCCAAACTCTTGCAAAGTATCCCCTGAAAGGTTTGGCGGTGGAAACAGAAGGCTTTTTGTCATAGGAAATGAAATCAGCCCTCGAGAACTTTACCTGTGAAAAAAAAATTTTCTAAGCCCCGCGGTCACAATTTCAGCAAAAATCCGAAATTCTCCAATTCTCTCAAAAATGGTGCCAAACTCATGCAAATTCTCCCCTGAAAGGTTTGGCGGTGGAAACAGAAGGCTTTTTGTCATAGGAAATGAAATTAGCCCTCGAGAACTTTACCTATGAAGAAAAATTTTTCTAAGCCCCGGGGTCACAATTTCAGCAAAAATCTGAAATTCTCCAGTTTACTCAAAAATGGTGCCAAACTGTTGCAAATTCTCCCCTGAAAGGTTTGGCGGTGGAAACAGAAGCATTTTTGTCAGAGGAAATGAAATCAGCCCTCGAAGACAAAACCTGTGAAAAAAATTTTTTCAAAGCCCCGGGGTCACAATTTCAGCAAAAATCTAAAATTCTCCAGTTCACTCAAAAATGGTGCCAAACTCTTGCAAATTCTCCCCTGAAAGGTTTGGCGGTGTAAACAGAAGGCTTTTTGTCATAGGAAATGAAATCAGCCCTCAACAACATAACCTGTGGGAAAAAAAATTCTAAGGCCCTGGGTCACAATTTCAGCAAAAATCTGAAATTCTCCAGTTCACTCAAAAATGGTGCCAAACTCTTGCAAAGTATCCCCTGAAAGGTTTGGCGGTGGAAACAGAAGGCTTTTTGTCATAGGAAATGAAATCAGCCCTCGAGAACTTTACCTGTGGAAAAAAAAAATTTCTAAGCCCCGGGGTCACAATTTCAGCAAAAATCCGAAATTCTCCAATTCTCTCAAAAATGGTGCCAAACTCTTGCAAATTATCCCCTGAAAGGTTTGGCGTTGGAAACAGAAGGCTTTTTATCATGGGAATTGAAATCAGCCCTCGAAGACAAAACCTGTGTAAAAAAAATTTTCTAAGCCCCGGGGTCACAATTTCAGCAAAAATCCGAAATTCTCCAATTCTCTCAAAAATGGTGCCAAACTCTTGCAAATTCTCCCCTGAAAGGTTTGGCGGTGGAAACAGAAGCATTTTTGTCATAGGAAATGAAATCAGCCCTCGAGAACTTTACCTGTGGAAAAAAAAATTCTAAGCCCCGGGGTCACAATTTCAGCAAAAATCTGAAATTCTCCAGTTCACTCAAAAATGGTGCCAAACTGTTGCAAATTCTCCCCTGAAAGGTTTGGCGGTGGGAAAAGAAGGCTTTTTATCATAGGAAATGAAAGCAGCCCTCAACAACATAACCTGTGAAAAAAAAAATCTAAGTCCCGGGGTCACAATTTCAGCAAAAATCTGAAATTCTCCAGTTCACTCCAAAATGATGCCAAACTGTTGCAAATTCTCCCCTGAAAGGTTTGGCGGTGGAAACAGAAGGCTTTTTATCGTGGGAATTGAAATCAGCCCTGGAAGACAAAACCTGTGTAAAAAAAATTTCCTAAACCCCGGGGTCACAATTTCAGCAAAAATTCGAAATTCTCCAATTCTCTCAAAAATGGTGCCAAAATGTTGCAAATTCTCCCCTGAAAGGTTTGGCGGTGGAAACAGAAGTCTTTTTATCATAGGAAATGAAATCAGCCCTCAACAACATAACCTGTGAAAAAAAAAATTCTAAGCCCCGGGGTCACAATTTCAGCAAAAATCTGAAATTCTCCAGTTCACTCAAAAATGGTGCCAAACTGTTGCAAATTATCCCCTGAAAGGTTTGGTGGTGGAAACAGAAGGCTTTTTGTCATAGGAAATGAAATCAGCCCTCGAGAACTTTACCTGTGAAAAAAAAATTTTCTAAGCCCCGGGGTCACAATTTCAGCAAAAATCTGAAATTCTCCAGTTCACTCAAAAATGGTGCCAAACTGTTGCAAATTCTCCCCTGAAAGGTTTGGTGGTGGAAACAGAAGGCTTTTTATCATAGGAAATGAAATCAGCCCTCAACAACATAACCTGTGGGGGGAAAAATTCTAAGTCCCGGGGTCACAATTTCAGCAAAAATCTGAAATTCTCCAGTTCACTCCAAAATGATGCCAAACTGTTGCAAATTCTCCCCTGAAAGGTTTGGCGGTGGAAACAGAAGGCTTTTTATCATGGGAATTGAAATCAGCCCTGGAAGACAAAACCTGTGTAAAAAAAATTTCCTAAGCCCCGGGGTCACAATTTCAGCAAAAATTCGAAATTCTCCAATTCTCTCAAAAATGGTGCCAAACTCTTGCAAATTCTCCCCTGAAAGGTTTGGCGGTGGAAACAGAAGGCTTTTTGTCATAGGAAATGAAATCAGCCCTCGAGAACTTTACCTGTGGAAAAAAAAATTCTAAGCCCCGGGGTCACAATTTCAGCAAAAATCTGAAATTCTCCAGTTCACTCAAAAATGGTGCCAAACTGTTGCAAATTCTCCCCTGAAAGGTTTGGCGGTGGGAAAAGAAGGTTTTTTTTATCATAGGAAATGAAAGCAGCCCTCAACAACATAACCTGTGGAAAAAAATCTAAGTCCCGGGGTCACAATTTCAGCAAAAATATGAAATTCTCCAGTTCACTCAAAAATGGTGCCAAACTGTTGCAAATTCTCCCCTGAAAGGTTTGGCGGTGGAAACAGAAGGCTTTTTATCATGGGAATTGTAATCAGCACTCGAAGACAAAACCTGTGGAAAAAAAATTTCTAAGCCCCGGGGTCACAATTTCAGCAAAAATATGAAATTCTCCAGTTCACTCAAAATTGGTGCCAAACTGTTGCAAATTCTCCCCTGAAAGGTTTGGCGGTGGAAACAGAAGGCTTTTTATCATGGGAATTGAAATCAGCCCTCGAAGACAAAACCTGTGTAAAAAATTTTTTCTAAGCCCCGGGGACACAATTTCAGCAAAAATCCGAAATTCTCCAATTCTCTCAAAAATGGTGCCAAACTCTGGCAAATTATCCCCTGAAAGGTTTGGCGGTGGAAACAGAAGGCTTTTTATCATAGGAAATGAAATCAGCCCTCAACAACATAACCTGTGGGGGAAAAAAAATCTAAGCCCCGAAGTCACAATTTCAGCAAAAATCTGAAATTCTCCCGTTCACTCAAAAATGGTGCCAAACTCTTGCAAATTATCCCCTGAAAGGTTTGGCGGTGGAAACAGAAGGCTTTTTGTCATAGGAAATGAAATCAGCCCTTGAGAACTTTACCTGTGTAAAAAAAAATTTCTAAGCCCCGGGGTCACAATTTCAGCAAAAATCTGAAATTCTCCAGTTCATTCAAAAATGGTGACAAACTGTTGCAAATTCTCCCCTGAAAGGTTTGGCGGTGGAAACAGAAGGCTTTTTATCATGGGAATTGTAATGCGCACTCGAAGACAAAACCTGTGGGGGAAAAAATCTAAGTCCCGGGGTCACAATTTCAGCAAAAATCTGAAATTCTCCAGTTCACTCAAAAATGGTGCCAAACTGTTGCAAATTCTCCCCTGAAAGCTTTGGCGGTGGAAACAGAAGCATTTTTGTCAGAGGAAATGAAATCAGCCCTCGAAGACAAAACCTGTGAAAAAAAATTTTTCTAAGCCCCGGGGTCACAATTTCAGCAAAAATCTGAAATTCTCCAGTTCACTCAAAAATGGTGCCAAACTGTTGCAAATTCTCCCCTGAAAGGTTTGGCGGTGGAAACAGAAGGCTTTTTATCATGGGAATTGAAATCAGCCCTCGAAGACAAAACCTGTGTAAAAAAATTTTTCTAAGCTTTTTATCATGGGAATTG
The DNA here is from genome assembly GCF_965113315.1 of Podarcis vaucheri. Lineage (NCBI taxonomy): Eukaryota > Metazoa > Chordata > Lepidosauria > Squamata > Lacertidae > Podarcis > Podarcis vaucheri. The sequence continues at coordinate 155,673 of NW_028118821.1, forward strand.
TAATCCGCACTCGAAGACAAAACCTGTGGGGAAAAAAATTCTAAGTCCTGGGGTCACAATTTCAGCAAAAATCCGAAATTCTCCAATTCTCTCAAAAATGGTGCCAAACTCTTGCAAATTATCCCCTGAAAGGTTTGGCGGTGGAAACAGAAGGCTTTTTATCATAGGAAATGAAATCAGCCCTCAACAACATAACCTGTGAAAAAAAAAATCTAAACCCCGGGGTCACAATTTCAGCAAAAATCCGAAATTCTCCAATTCTCTCAAAAATGGTGCCAAACTCTTGCAAATTATCCCCTGAAAGGTTTGGCGGTGGAAACAGAAGGCTTTTTGTCATAGGAAATGAAATTAGCCCTCGAGAACTTTACCTGTGAAGAAAAAATTTTCTAAGCCCCGGGGTCACAATTTCAGCAAAAATCTGAAATTCTCCAGTTCACTCAAAAATGATGCCAAACTGTTGCAAATTCTCCCCTGAAAGGTTTGGCGGTGGAAACAGAAGCATTTTTGTCAGAGGAAATGAAATCAGCCCTCAAAGACAAAACCTGTGTAAAAAAAAATTTCTAAGCCCCGGGGTCACAATTTCAGCAAAAATCCGAAATTCTCCAATTCTCTCAAAAATGGTGCCAAACTCTTGCAAATTATCCCCTGAAAGGTTTGGCGGTGGAAACAGAAGGCTTTTTGTCATAGGAAATGAAATCAGCCCTCGAGAACTTTACCTGTGAAAAAAAAAAAATCTAAGCCCCGGGGTCACAATTTCAGCAAAAATCTGAAATTCTCCCGTTCACTCAAAATGGTGCCAAACTCTTGCAAATTATCCCCTGAAAGGTTTGGCGGTGGAAACAGAAGGCTTTTGTCATAGGAAATGAAACCAGCCCTCGAGAACTTTACCTGTTTAAAAAAAATTTTCTAAGCCCCGGGGTCACAATTTCAGTAAAAATCTGAAATTCTCCAGTTCACTCAAAAATGGTGCCAAACTGTTGCAAATTCTCCCCTGAAAGGTTTGGCGGTGGAAACAGAAGGCTTTTTATCATGGGAATTGTAATCAGCACTCGAAGACAAAACCTGTGAATAAAAAATTTTCTAAGCCCCGGGGTCAAAATTTCAGCAAAAATCTAAAATTCTCCAGTTCACTCAAAAATGGTGCCAAACTGTTGCAAATTCTCCCCTGAAAGGTTTGGCGGTGGAAACAGAAGGCTTTTTATCATGGGAATTGAAATCAGCCCTCGAAGACAAAACCTGTGTAAAAAAAATTTTCTAAGCCCCGGGGTCACAATTTCAGCAAAAATCCGAAATTCTCCAGTTCACTCAAAAATGGTGCCAAACTGTTGCAAATTCTCCCCTGAAAGGTTTGGCGGTGGGAAAAGAAGGCTTTTTATCATAGGAAATGAAAGCAGCCCTCAACAACATAACCTGTGAAAAAAAAAATCTAAGTCCCGGGGTCACAATTTCAGCAAAAATCTGAAATTCTCCAGTTCACTCCAAAATGATGCCAAACTGTTGTTGCAAATTCTCCCCTGAAAGGTTTGGCGGTGGAAACAGAAGGCTTTTTATCATAGGAATTGAAATCAGCCCTGGAAGACAAAACCTGTGTAAAAAAAAATTTCCTAAGCCCCGGGGTCACAATTTCAGCAAAAATTCGAAATTCTCCAATTCTCTCAAAAATGGTGCCAAAATGTTGCAAATTCTCCCCTGAAAGGTTTGGCGGTGGAAACAGAAGGCTTTTTATCATAGGAAATGAAATCAGCCCTCAACAACATAACCTGTGAAAAAAAAAAATTCTAAGCCCCGGGGTCACAATTTCAGCAAAAATCTGAAATTCTCCAGTTCACTCAAAAATGGTGCCAAACTGTTGCAAATTATCCCCTGAAAGGTTTGGTGGTGGAAACAGAAGGCTTTTTATCATGGGAATTGTAATCAGCACTCGAAGACAAAACCTGTGGAAAAAAAAATTTCTAAGCCCCGGGGTCACAATTTCAGCAAAAATCTGAAATTCTCCAATTCTCTCAAAAATGGTGCCAAACTGTTGCAAATTCTCCCCTGAAAGGTTTGGTGGTGGGAACAGAAGGCTTTTTGTCATAGGAAATGAAATTAGCCCTCGAGAACTTTACCTATGAAGAAAAATTTTTCTAAGCCCCAGGGTCACAATTTCAGCAAAAATCTGAAATTCTCCAGTTCACTCCAAAATGGTGACAAACTGTTGTAAATTCTCCCCTGAAAGGTTTGGCGGTGGAAACAGAAACATTTTTGTCAGAGGAAATGAAATCAGCCCTCGAAGACAAAACCTGTGAAAAAAGATTTTTCTAAGCCCCGCGGTCACAATTTCAGCAAAAATCTAAAATTCTCCAGTTCACTCAAAAATGGTGCCAAACTGTTGCAAATTCTCCCCTGAAAGGTTTGGCGGTGGAAACAGAAGGCTTTTTATCATGGGAATTGAAATCAGCCCTCGAAGACAAAACCTGTGTAAAAAAAATTTTCTAAGCCCCGGGGTCACAATTTCAGCAAAAATCCGAAATTCTCCAATTCTCTCAAAAATGGTGCCAAACTCTTGCAAATTCTCCCCTGAAAGGTTTGGCGGTGGAAACAGAAGGCTTTTTGTCATAGGAAATGAAATCAGCCCTCGAGAACTTTACCTGTGGAAAAAAAAATTCTAAGCCCCGGGGTCACAATTTCAGCAAAAATCTGAAATTCTCCAGTTCACTCAAAAATGGTGCCAAACTGTTGCAAATTCTCCCCTGAAAGTTTTGGCGGTGGGAAAAGAAGGCTTTTTATCATAGGAAATGAAAGCAGCCCTCAACAACATAACCTGTGAAAAAAAAAATCTAAGTCCCGGGGTCACAATTTCAGCAAAAATCTGAAATTCTCCAGTTCACTCCAAAATGATGCCAAACTGTTGCAAATTATCCCCTGAAAGGTTTGGCGGTGGAAACAGAAGGCTTTTTATCATGGGAATTGAAATCAGCCCTGGAAGACAAAACCTGTGTAAAAAAAATTTCCTAAGCCCCGGGGTCACAATTTCAGCAAAAATCTGAAATTCTCCAGTTCACTCAAAAATGGTGCCAAACTGTTGCAAATTCTCCCCTGAAATGTTTGGCGGTGGAAACAGAAGCCTTTTTGTCATAGGAAATGAAATAAGCCCTCGAAGACAAAACCTGTGAAAAAAAAATTTTCTAAGCCCCGGGGTCACAATTTCAGCAAAAATCTGAAATTCTCCAGTTCACTCAAAAATGTAGCCAAACTGT
>NC_138760.1:0-7500 GCF_965113315.1 Podarcis vaucheri
TATTGCAACCCACGGATCCCCTCCCACCCAAACCAGTAGTGCAGCTCACAGCATCTCTCCAGCTACCCGACGGCGTCACTATCGAAGTGCCGCTTTCTGTGGATTCTGGAAGCAACGCAGACTTTATAGCGCAGAGCTTTGTGGAGCAGCACGCTATACAGCTATTGCCTGCCACTCTGCCCCTGCAAGTCGTCACAGTGGATGGCAGAGAGTTGCTAGGGGGGCAGGTGGTGAAGCAGACGCCACCGATGGTGATGCGCCTTGGCAACCACAGGGAAGTCATCAGTTTTAATGTCACCCAACTGTCGGACACGCCCATTGTGTTGGGCATGAGTTGGCTGGACAGGCACAGTCCGACACTGGCTTGGTACCAGAGACAACTGATCTTCGGCTCCTCTTATTGCGCAGAACACTGCATCCTGCCCCGACGGGAGGGAGAGGAGGAGGAATCACAACTGCAGTTGGGAACGTTGCAAGCGGTCCCCCACAAATACGCGAGCTTTTTGGAGGTCTTCTGCGAGAAGGAGGCGGACAAGCTACCCCCTCACCGGCCATATGACTGCAAGATTGACCTCCTACCGGGGGCGACGCTGCCGAAGGGGCGGCTATACTCCATGTCTGAAGATGAAATGCAGGAACTCAAACAGTTCATCGAGCATAATCTGGAGCGTGGCTTCATCAGAGAGTCCAAGGCAGTGGGGGGCAGTCCCGTTTTCTTCGTGAAAAAGAAAGACACGCCCCAAAAAAGACTCGTTGTGGACTACCGCCTTTTGAACCAGATGACCAAACCGTCTGATTACCCCATGCCCAGGATTGACGACCTCCTCGCGACGGTGCGCAAGGGACGCGTGTTCACCAAGTTGGACCTGCGAGGGGCGTACAATCTCATCCGCATGCGGGAGGGCGATGAGTGGAAGACGGCCATGTTCACGCCGCTGGGCACCTACGAATACAGAGTTATGCCCTTTGGATTACAAAATGGCTCTCACTGTTTTCAAGCTTTTATGCATCACGTGTTGGAGGGACTCCTCTACAAGACATGCGTCTGCTTCCTGGATGACATCCTGATTTTCTCTGACTCGCAGCAAGCTCACGACCGAGACGTGAGGGAGGTGCTCAGCAGGTTGCAACAACATAGACTGTACGCCAAGCTGGAGAAGTGCCAGTTCGACACGACGGAGGTGGATTTCCTGGGATACAAGTTGTCGGACAAGGGGATAGCCATGGACAGCACCAAGGTTCGTGCGGTATTGGATTGGAAGAGCCCGCGCAACCGGAAGGAGGTCCAGCGGTTTGTCGGCTTCGCCAACTTCTATCGCAAGTTTATCAAGGGGTTCGCGATGCAGACGGCAGCAATTACGGACACGCTCAGCTCCAAAAAAAAGAAATTCATCTGGACGGAGCAGGCGGAACAGTCCTTTCAAGCGCTCAAGCATCTCTTCGCATCGGAGAAGCAACTGCTGCATATCGACCCCAGTAAACCGTTGAGGGTAGAGACAGACGCGTCAGACAGAGCCGTGGGAGCTGTCCTGCTGCAGCGAGACCCGCAGGGGGTGTGGCGGCCGGGAGCGTTCTACTCCAGAAAGCTCAGCAAGTCGGAGCAGAACTACACCATCTGGGACAGGGAGTTGCTGGCCATTCATGCAGCTTTCAAGGCGTGGAGGCACTTCCTAATCGGCGCCAAGCACACGGTGCAGGTCTGCACGGACCACAAGAATCTGGAGCACTGGCGCACGGCTCAGTTCCTGAACCAGAGGCAGATACGTTGGGCGGAGTTCTTTGCTGACTTCAATTTCCGAATAGAGTACGTCCCAGGCGACACCAACATCATGGCGGATGCACTGTCCCGAAAACCGCAATACCTAGAAGAGGTGACGCCAGCGGCGGCCATGCACATCTTCGCACCGACGGCGTGGGCGTGTGCCTCAGCTACAGTAGACCTGGATGCGGTGCGACGTGCATTGCGGGACGACTCATTCGCGCAAGACAAGATGGCGGAACTGCTCAGAGGCACGGCTACCACGGACGAGTTCCAGGTGCGGGACGGCTTGCTCCTACGCAAAGGGGCTGTCTATGTACCAGGAGACGACCTTCGCGCCAAGGTACTGCAACAGTTGCACGACGCACCCACGGCCGGTCACTTTGGCACAGAGAAAACGATGGAATTAGTCGCGAGAGACTTCTGGTGGCCCAGGCTGAGAGGAGAGGTCGCGGACTACGTCGCGAGGTGCGACACCTGCCAGAGGGCCAAGCCGGTACACAGACCACCGGCGGGACTGTTAGAACCGCTGCAAACACCGTTTGAACCGTGGGAGAGGGTGGCCCTGGACTTTGTGACGGATTTACCCAGCTCGAGAGGCAAGACAGCTGTGCTAGTGGTGGTGGACTTGTTCACCAAGATGGCACATTTCATTCCGTGTGCGAAGGTGGCCACGGCGGAACAAACCGCCAAACTGTTCATAGATCACGTGTTCAAAGTGCATGGCCTGCCACGGTCTATCCTGTCCGACCGCGGACGCCAGTTCATCTCGTCTTTCTGGCAGAAGCTGATGGGTTTTCTAAATGTCAAGGTCAATCTGGCATCAGCAAGACACCCGCAGACCAACGGGCAAGCAGAGAGGGTCAATGCCATCATGCAGCAGTACCTGAGATGCTATGCCAATCAACAGCCTGCGACGTGGGTGGATTACCTGCCGCTAGCCGAGTTCGCTTACAACAACACGAAGCACGTGTCCACAGGAGTGACGCCGTTCTTCGCCAACAATGGGAGGAATCCCAGAACCTTCCCGGGACTGGAGAGAGTGGGGGAAGGAGAACCACAGACGGCGGACGCGTTCGCGTCAGAGCTGCAGGCGGTCCACGATCAACTCAGACGGCAGCTGGAGCTAGCTAAGCACGCCTACAAGGTGCAAGCTGACAAGCACAGGCGGGTTGGCGAAGTGATCCAAGTGGGAGACTGGGTCTGGTTGGCAGCCCACGCAGTGCCGACCAGGTCACTTGCCAAGAAGAAGTTGGGGCACAAGCAGATCGGTCCGTACCAAGTCGAAGCGCAGATCAACCCGGTAGCCTTCCGACTGGCGCTGCCGGAGGGTTCCAGAATGCATCCGGTGTTCCACAGGTCGGTGCTCACTCCCTACAAGGCACCTCACAGGTTCCAGGAGCCAGGGACGGCGCCAAGTCCGCTCCGGGAACGGACGGAGACGCGGGAGGTGAAGCACCAGGACCACATCAACGAGGTCACGGAGATTTTGGACTCCAGATGGGGGGAAGAGGGAGTCGAATACCTCTTAGCCAGAGAGGGCACCCGGGCCAGCGCCAATACCTGGGTACCAGACTACGCTTTGGAGGAACCCCTGCTCAAGGACGAGTTTCATGCCCTCTTCCCACACAAACCCATGCCAGCGAGCTTCTTCGACGACTGGTTGTTCACACCCACACTTTCTTCCAGCACGTTCCATGGATTCGACTCAGAAGGGGAACCCGCACGGAGCACCCGTTCCCCAGAAGGTTCACCGGCAGGTTCGGCATCAGGCAACTCGTATTGGTGGGACGATCGACCAGAGGAGCAATGGCGCAGGAAGTGGCTGGAGATGCCAGGTCGAGCGACCGACGCAGAGACTGACATGGACGTGTTCGGGGAGGACCTCGGGTTCGAGCACGGCGGTACAGAGATGGAAGAGCAACAAGTCAACGTCGACGACCGCGAGGGGGAAGACTCGGAGGTCTTCAGTTGGCGGCCACCCACGGGGAGCGACCTGTATCCAGCATTCCCTCCCATGATGATGGAGCACCCAGCACCCACACCTGACAGCGGGGAGGGGGGAAGGGGGGGCTTCGAGGGGGGGATGGATGTCAGGGGTTCAGAAGCAGAGAAGCAGAGAAGGGTGGAAACAGAGAGCGAGGGGGAGGAAGCCGAAGGGAGAATGAGTGATGATGACGACCCGAGATCTCCAAGCCTAAGCAGTGAGTCAGAGGACTCCCAAAAGGGAGCCCCAGTGAGCAGAGCAAGGGGGGGATCCGGGGGGACACCCCAGGAGGAAGGGAACAGAGGAGATTCAGAGAGCAGCAGCTGGAAGTCGGGACCCACGCTCAAGACTGAGAGCAGCAGGGAGGAAGGCAGCCAGGCATCGGGTTCCGGAGGCCGTCAGCAGGAGGGAGGGCACGAGTCAGGGGTGGTCACGCCCTCCTCAGAGAGCGAGGCAACGGTCAAGAGGAAAGTAGAGAGTTGGGCGCGCGCGCCAAGTTCAAATGCAGCGGAAGCTGGAGCAGTAAGCAGCCCGGAGAGTGAGCCAGGTCCCAAAGCCCGCCGAAAGGAAGCGGAAGGATCAGGGGGGTCAGCGTCAGAGGAGAGTAGAAGGGAGGAGTCCCAGGGAGGCAGAAGGACCCAGAGACGTAGGGAGAGGCGAAGGAGGTGGAGCAAGGCTAGGGTATTAAGCTGGTGTGCAAGAGGCGGGGACTCAGATGGGTCTTCGCCGACCTAGGGCAGAAGGTGTAGAGCTGCACGCTGCAGTTCGGAAATGAAACCTGTAACTCAATAAAGACTCTTTTAAAGCGGACGCTGTGTGGCGTGGTCCTATGTGAGCTGGGACCTGGTAGCAGCTCTGACACTACCCCTAACACTAACTCTAACTCTAACCCCAACCCTAACCCCAACCCTAACCCTAACCCTAACCCTAACTCTAACCGTAACCGTAACCCTAATTCTAACCCTAACCCTAACCCTAAACCCTAACCCTAACCCTAACCAAAATGCTAAACCTACCCCTAACACTAACTCTAACTCTAACCCCAACCCTAACCCCAACCCTAACCCTAACCCTAACCCTAACCCTAACCCTAACCCTAACCCTAACTCCAACCCTAACCCTAACCCTAACCCTAACTCCAACCCTAACCCTAACCCTAACCCTAACCCTAACCCTAACCGTAACCCTAACCCTAACCCTAACCTTAACCCTAACTCTGAACCTAACCCTAACCCTAACCCTAACCCTAACCCTAACCCTAACCCTAAGCCTAAGCCTAACCCTAACCCTAACCCTAAGCCTAACCCTAACCCTAACCCTAACCCTAACCCTAACCCAAACCCTAACCCTAACCCTAACTACAACCCTAACCCTAACCCTAACCCTAACCCCAACCCCAACCCTAACCCTAACCCTAACCCTAACCCTAACCCTAACCCTAACTCCAACCCTAACCCTAACCCTATCCTTAAACCTAACTCTGAACCTAACCCTAACCCTAACCTCAATCCTAACCCTAAACCTAACCCTTACCGTAACACTAACCGTAACCCTAACCCTAACCCTAACCGTAACCCTAACCCGAACCCGAACCCGAACCAAAATGCTAAACCTACCCCTAACCCTAACTCTAACTCTAACCCCAACCCTAACCCCAACCCTAACCCTAACCCTAACCCTAACCCTAACCCTAACCCTAACCCTAACCCTAACTCCAACCCTAACCCTAACCCTAACCCTAACCCTAACCCTAACCCCAACCCTAACCCTAACCCTAACCCTAACCCTAACCCTAACCCTAACAGTAACCGTAACCCTAACCTTAACCCTAACTCTGAATCTAACCCTAACCCTAACCCTAACCCTAACCTCAATCCTAACCCTAAACCTAACCCTTACCGTAACACTAACCGTAACCCTAACCCTAACCCTAACCCTAACTCTAACCGTAACCGTCACCCTAATTCTAACCCTAACCCTAACCCTAACCCTAACCCTAACCCTAACCCTAACCAAAATGCTAAACCTACCCCTAACACTAACTCTAACTCTAACCCCAACCCTAACCCCAACCCTAACCCTAACCCTAACCCTAACCCTAACCCTAACCCTAACCCTAACCCTAACTCCAACGCTAACCCTAACCCTAACCCTAACCCTAACCCTAACCCTAACCCTAACCCCAACCCTAACCCTAACCCTAACCCTAACCCTAACCCTAACTCTGAACCTAACCCTAACCCTAACCCTAACCCTAACCCTAACCCTAACCCTAACCTCAATCCTAACCCTAAACCTAACCCTTACCGTAACACTAACCGTAACCGTAACCGTAACCCTAACCCTAACCCTAACCCTAACCCTAACCCTAACCCTAACCCTAACCCTAACCGTAACCGTAACCGTAACCCTAACCCTAACCCTAACCCTAACCCTACCCCTAACCCTAACCCTAACATCAATCCTAACCCTAAACCTAACCCTAACCACAATCCTAACCCTAACCCTAACCCTAACCACAATCCTAACCCTAACCCTAACCCTAACCCTAACCCTAAACCTAACCCCAATCCTAGCCCTAACCCTATCCGTAACCGTAACCCTATCCCTAACCCTATCCCTATCCCTATCCCTATCCCTATCCCTAACCCTAACCCTAACCCTAACCCCAATCCTAACCCTAAACCTAACCCTTACCGTAACACTAACCGTAAACTTAACCCCAACCCTAACCCTAAGCCAAACCGAAATGCTAAACCTACCCCTAACCCAAACCCTAACCCTAACCCTAACCGAAATGCTAATCCTACCCCTAATCCTAACCCTAACTCTAACCCGAACCCGAAACCGAACCCGAACCAAAATGCTAAACCTATCCCTAACACTAACTCTAACTCTAACCCCAACCCGAACCCCAACCCTAACCCGAACCCTAACCCTAACCCTAACCCTAACCCTAACCATAACTCCAACCCTAACTATAACCCTAACCCTAACCCTAACCCTAACCCTAACCCTAACCCTAACCCTAACCCTAACCCTAACCCTAACCCTAACCCTAACCCTAACATCAATCCTAACCCTAAACCTAACCCTAACCACAATCCTAACCCTAACCCTAACCCTAACCCTAAACCTAAACCTAACCCCAATCCTAGCCCTAACCCTATCCGTAACCGTAACCCTATCCCTATCCCTATCCCTATCCCTATCCCTAACCCTAACCCCAATCCTAACCCTAAACCTAACCCTTACCGTAACACTAACCGTAAACTTAACCCTAACCCTAACCCTAAGCCAAACCGAAATGCTAAACCTACCCCTAACCCAAACCCTAAACCTAACCCTAACCCCAATCCTAACCCTAACCGAAATGCTAATCCTACCCCTAATCCTAACCCTAACTCTAACCCGAACCCGAAACCGAACCCGAACCAAAATGCTAAACCTATCCCTAACACTAACTCTAACTCTAACTCTAACTCTAACCCCAACCCTAACCCCAACCCTAACCCTAACCCTAACCCTAACCCTAACACCAACCCTAACTATAACCCTAACCCTAACCCCAACCCTAACCCTAACCCTAATCCTAACCCTAACCCTAACCCTAACCCTAACCCTAACCCTAACAGTAACCGTAACCCTAACCTTAACCCTAACTCTGAACCTAACCCTAACCCTAACCCTAACCCTAAGCCAAACCGAAATGCTAAACCTACCCCTAACCCAAACCCTAACCCTAACCCTAACC
>NC_138760.1:12500-15000 GCF_965113315.1 Podarcis vaucheri
CTAAGCCTAACCCTAACCCTAACCCTAACCCTAACCCTAACCCCAATCCTAACCCTAACCCTAACCCTATACCTAACTCTATCCATAACCATAACCCTAACCCTAACCCCAATCCTAATCCTAACCCTAACCCTAACCCTAACCCTAACCCTAACATTATACCTAACCCTAACCCTAACCTCAATCCTAACCCTAACCCTAACCCTAACCCTAAACCTAATCCTAACCCTAACCCTAACCCTAACCCTAACCCTAACCCTAACGCTAACCCTAACCCCAATCCCAATCCTAACCCTAACCCTAACCCTAACCCTAACCCTAACCTCAATCCTAACCCTAACCCTAACCCTAACCCTAAACCTAAACCTAACCCTAAACCTAAACCTAAACCTAACCCCAATCCTAGCACTAACCCTATCCGTAACCGTAACCCTATCCCTAACCCCATCCCTATCCCTAACCCTAACCCTAACCCCAATCCTAACCCTAAACCTAACCCTTACCGTAACACTAACCGTAAACTTAACCCAAACCCTAACCCTAAGCCAAACCGAAATGCTAAACCTACCCCTAACCCAAACCCTAACCCTAACCCTATCCCTAACCCTAACCCTAACCGTAACCCTATCCCTATCCCTATCCCTATCCCTATCCCTAACCCTATCCCTATCCCTATCCCTATCCCTATCCCTATCCCTATCCCTAACCCTAACCCTAACCCTAACCCTAACCCCAATAAAACCCTAAACCTAACCCTTACCGTAACACTAACCGTAAATTTAACCCTATCCCTATCCCTAACCCTAACCCTAACCCTAAACCTACCCCTAACCCAAACCCTAACCCTAACCCTATCCCTAACCCTAACCCTAACCGTAACCCTATCCCTATCCCTATCCCTAACCCTATCCCTATCCCTATCCCTATCCCTATCCCTATCCCTATCCCTATCCCTATCCCTAACCCTAACCCTAACCCTAACCCCAATAAAACCCTAAACCTAACCCTTACCGTAACACTAACCGTAAATTTAACCCTATCCCTATCCCTAACCCTAACCCTAACCCTAACCCTAACCCTAAACCTAAACCTAAACCTAAACCTAAACCTAAACCTAAACCTAAACCTAAACCTAACCCTATCCCTAACCCTAACCCTAACCCTAACCCTAACCCAATCCTAACCCTAACCCTAACCCTAACCCTAACCCTAACCCTAACCCCAATCCTAACCCTCACCCTCACCGAAACCTAACCCTAACCCTAACCCTAACCCTAACCCCAACCCTAACCCAATCCTAACCCTAACCCCAATCTTAACCCTAACCCTAACAATAACCCTAAACCTAACACTAATCCTAACCCTAACCCTAAGCCTAACCCTAAGCCTAACCCTAACCCTAACCCTAACCGTACCCGTAACCGTAACCGTAACCCTAACCGTAACCCTAACCCTAACCGTAACCCTAACCCTAACACTAACCCTAACCGTAACTCTAACCCAAACCTCAACCCTAACTCTAACCCGATCCTCAACCCTAACTCTAACCCGATCCTCAACCCGAACCCGAACCCCAATTCTAATCCTAAACCAAAGCCTAACCGTAACCCTAACCCTAACCCTAACCCTAACCCTAACCCTAACCTGAATCCTAACCCTAAACCTAACCCTTACCGTAACACTAACCGTAACCCTAACCCTAACCCTAACCGTAACCCTAACCCTAACCCTAACCCTAACCCTAACCCTAACCCTAACCCTAACCGAAATGCTAATCCTACCCCTAATCCTAACGCGAACTCTAACCCGAACCCGAACCGTAACCAAAATGCTAAACCTACCCCTAACCCTAACTCTAACTCTAACCCCAACCCTAACCCCAACCCTAACCCTAAGCCTAACCCTAACCCTAACCCTAACCCTAACTCCAACCCTAACCCTAACCCTAACCCTAACCCTAACCCTAACCCCAACCCAAACCCTAACCCTAATCCTAACCCTAACCCTAACCCTAACCCTAACCCTAACCCTAACCTTAACCCTAACCCTAACCCCAACCCTAACCCTAAACCTAACCCTAACAGTAACCGTAACCGTAACCCTAACCCTAACCCTAACCTTAACCCTAACTCTGAACCTAACCCTAACCCTAACCCTAACCTCAATCCTAACCCTAAACCTAACCCTTACCGTAACCGTAACCCTAACCCTAACCCTAACCGTAACCCTAACCCTAACCTTAAAACTAACCGAAATGCTAATCCTACCCCTAACCCTAACCCTAACCCTAACCCCAATCCTAACGCTAACCGTAACCCTAACCCTAACCCTAAACCTAAACCTAACCGTAACCCTAACCGTAACCCTAACCCTAACCCTAACCGTAACCCTAACCCTAACCCTAACCCTAACCCTAACCCTAACCCCAATCCTAACCCTAACCCTAACCCTTACCCCAACCCTAACCCTATCGCTAACCCTAACCCTAATCCTAACCCTA
>NC_138760.1:17500-20000 GCF_965113315.1 Podarcis vaucheri
AACCCTAACCCTAACCCTAACTCCAACCCTAACCCTAACCCTAACCCTAACCCTAACCCCAACCCTAACCCTAACCCTAACCCTAATCCTAACCCTAACCCTAACCCTAACCCTAACCCCAACCCTAACCCTAACCCTAACCCTAACCCTAACTCCAACCCTAACCCTAACCCTAACCCTAACCCCAACCCTAACCCTAACCCTAACCCTAACCCTAACCCTAACCCTAACTCTGAACCTAACCCTAACCCTAACCTCAATCCTAACCCTAAAACTAACCCTTACCGTAACACTAACCGTAACCCTAACCCTAACCCTAACCCTAACCCTAACTCTAACCGTAACTGTAACCCTAATTCTAACCCTAACCCTAACCCTAACCCTAATCCTAACCCTAACCCTAACCAAAATGCTAAACCTACCCCTAACACTAACTCTAACTCTAACCCCAACCCTAACCCCAACCCTAACCCTAACCCTAACCCTAACCCTAACCCTAACCCTAACTCCAACCCTAACCCTAACCCTAACCCTAACCCCAACCCTAACCCTAACCCTAACCCTAACCCTAACCCTAACCCTAACCCTAACCCTAACCCTAACCCTAACCGAATTGCTAACCCTAACCCTAACCAAAACGCTAACCCTAACCCTAACCCTTACCCTAATACCAACCCTAACCCTAACCCTAACCCTAACCGAAACGCTAACGCTAACGCTAATCCTAGCCCTAACCCTAACCCTTACCCTAACCCTAACCCTAACCCTAACCGTACCCGTAACCGTAACCCTAAACGTAACCGTAACCCTAACCGTAACCGTAACCTTAACCCTAACCCTAACCCTAACCCAAACCTCAACCCTTACTCTAACCCGAACCTCAACCCTAACCCGAACCCGAACCCCAATTCTAATCCTAAACCTAAGCCTAACTCTAACACCAAACTTTCACTAACCCTAACCCCAATCCTAACCCTAACCCTAACCTCAATCCTAATCCTAACCCTAACCCTAACCCCAACCCTAACCCTAACCCTAATACCAACCCTAACCCTAACCCTAACCCTAACCCTAACCGAAACGCTAACGCTAATCCTAGCCCTAACCCTAACCCTAACCGTACCCGTAACCGTAACCCTAACCCTAACCCTAACCCTAACCCTAACCGTAACCCTTACCCTAACTCTAACCCTAACCTCAACCCTAACCCTAACCCTAACCCTAACCCTAACCCTAACCCTAACCCCAATCCTAATCCTAATCCTAATCCTAACCCTAACTCTAACCCGAACCCGAACCCGAACCCGAACCAAAATGCTAAACCTACCCCTAACCCTAACTCTAACTCTAACCCCAACCCTAACCCCAACCCTAACCCTAACCCTAACCCTAACCCTAACCCTAACCCTAACAACTCCAACCCTAACCCTAACCCTAACCCTAACCCCAACCCTAACCCTAACCCTAACCCTAATCCTAACCCTAACCCTAACCCTAACCCTAACCCTAACCCCAACCCTAACCCTAACCCTAACCCTAACCCTAACTCCAACCCTAACCCTAACCCTAACCCTAACCCTAACCCCAACCCTAACCCTAACCCTAACCCTAACCCTAACCCTAACCCTAACCCTAACTCTGAACCTAACCCTAACCCTAACCCTAACCTCAATCCTAACCCTAAAACTAACCCTTACCGTAACACTAACCGTAACCCTAACCCTAACCCTAACCCTAACCCTAACTCTAACCGTAACTGTAACCCTAATTCTAACCCTAACACTAACCCTAACCCTAATCCTAACCCTAACCCTAACCAAAATGCTAAACCTACCCCTAACACTAACTCTAACTCTAACCCCAACCCTAACCCCAACCCTAACCCTAACCCTAACCCTAATCCTAACCCTAACTCCAACCCTAACCCTAACCCTAACCCTAACCCCAACCCTAACCCTAACCCTAACCCTAACCCTAACCCTAACCCTAACCCTAACCCTAACCCTAACCCTAACCTTAACCCTAACTCTGAACCTAACCCTAACCCTAACCCTAACCCTAACCCTAACCCTAACCCTAACCCTAACCCTAACCCTAACCCTAACCCTAACCCTAACCCTAACCTCAATCCTAACCCTAAACCTAACCCTTACCGTAACACTAACCGTAACCCTAACCCTAACCCTAACCCTAACCCTAACCGAAATGCTAATCCTACCCCTAACCCTAACCCTAACTCTAACCCGAACCCGAACCCGAACCCGAACCAAAATGCTAAACCTACCCCTAACCCTAACTCTAACTCTAACTCTAACCCCAACCCTAACCCCAACCCTAACCCTAACCCTAACCCTAACCCTAACCCTAACTCCAACCCTAACCCTAACCCTAACCCTAACCCTAACCTTAACCCCAACCCTAACCCTAAACCTAACCCTTACCGTAACACTAACCGTAATCTTAACCCTAACCCTAACCCTAACCCCTAACCCTAAGCCAA
>NC_138760.1:32500-35000 GCF_965113315.1 Podarcis vaucheri
CCCTAACTCCAACCCTAACCCTAACCCTAACCCTAACCCTAACCCCAACCCAAACCCTAACCCTAACCCTAACCCTAATCCTAACCCTAACCCTAACCCTAACCTTAACCCTAACCCTATCCCCAACCCTAACCCTAAACCTAACCCTAACAGTAACCGTAACCGTAACCCTAACCCTAACCCTAACCTTAACCCTAACTCTGAACCTAACCCTAACCCTAACCTCAATCCTAACCCTAAACCTAACCCTTACCGTAACCGTAACCCTAACCCTAACCCTAACCCTAACCCTAACCGTAACCCTAACCCTAACCTTAAAACTAACCGAAATGCTAATCCTACCCCTAACCCTAACCCTAACCCTAACCCTAACCCCAATCCTAACCCTAACCGTAAACCTAACCCTAACCCTAAACCTAACCCTAACCCTAACCCTAACCCTAACCCTAACCCTAACCCTAACCCTAACCCTAACCCTAACCCTAACCCTAACCCCAATCCTAACCCTAACCCTAACCCTTACCCCAACGCTAACCCTATCGCTAACCCTAACCCTAATCCTAACCCTAACCCTAACCCTAACCGAAACGCTAAACCTAAGCCTAAGCCTAACCCTAACCCCAATCCTAACCCTAAGCGTAACCCTAACCCTAACCGTAACGGTAACCCTAACCCTAACCCTAACCCTAACCCTAACCCTAACCCTAACCCTAAACCTAACCCTAACCCCAATCCTCACCCTAACCCTAACCCTATACCTAACTCTATCCATAACCATAACCCTAACCCTAACCCGAATCCTAATCCTAAACCTAACCCTAACCCTAACCCTAACCCTAACATTATACCTAACCCTAACCCTAACCTCAATCCTAACCCTAACCCTAACCCTAACCCTAACCCTAACCCTAACCCTAACCCTAACCCTAACCCTAACCCTAACGCTAACCCTAACCCCAATCCCAATCCTAACCCTAACCCTAAACCTAACCCTAACCCTAACCCTAACCCTAACCTCAATCCTAACCCTAACCCTAACCCTAACCCTATCCGTAACCGTAACCCTATCCCTAACCCCATCCCTATCCCTAACCCTAACCCTAACCCCAATCCTAACCCTAAACCTAACCCTTACCGTAACACTAACCGTAAACTTAACCCTAACCCTAACCCTAAGCCAAACCGAAATGCTAAACCTACCCCTAACCCAAACCCTAACCCTAACCCTATCCCTAACCCTAACCGTAACCCTATCCCTAACCCTATCCCTATCCCTATCCCTATCCCTATCCCTATCCCTAACCCTAACCCTAACCCCAATAAAACCCTAAACCTAACCCTTACCGTAACACTAACCGTAAATTTAACCCTATCCCTAACCCTAACCCTAACCCTAACCCTAACCCTAACCCTAACCCTAAACCTAAACCTAAACCTAAACCTAAACCTAAAGCTAAACCTAAACCTAACCCTATCCCTAACCCTAACCCTAACCCTAACCCAATCCTAACCCTAACCCTAACCCTAACCGTAACCCTAACCCTAACCCTAACCCTAACCCTAACCCTAACCCTAACCAAAATGCTAAACCTACCCCTAACACGAACTCTAACTCTAACCCCAACCCTAACCCCAACCCTAACCCTAACCCTAACCCTAACCCTAACCCTAACCCTAACTCCAACCCTAACCCTAACCCTAACCCTAACCCTAACCCTAACCCTAACCCTAACCCTAACCCTAACCATAACCCTAACCCTAACCCTAACCCTAACCCTAACCCTAACCCTAACCCTAACTCTGAACCTAACCCTAACCCTAACCCTAACCCTAACCTCAATCCTAACCCTAAACCTAACCCTTACCGTAACACTAACCGTAACCGTAACCGTAACCCTAACCCTAACCCTAACCCTAACCCTAACCGTAACTGTAACCCTAACCCTAACCCTAACCCTAACCCTAACCCTAACCCTAACCCTAACCCTAACCCTAACATCAATCCTAACCCTAAACCTAACCCTAACCACAATCCTAACCCTAACCCTAACCCTAACCCTAAACCTAACCCCAATCCTAGCCCTAACCCTATCCGTAACCGTAACCCTATCCCTAACCCTATCCCTATCCCTATCCCTAACCCTAACCCTAACCCCAATCCTAACCCTAAACCTAACCCTTACCGTAACACTAACCGTAAACTTAACCCTAACCCTAACCCTAAGCCAAACCGAAATGCTAAACCTACCCCTAACCCAAACCCTAACCCTAACCCTAACCGAAATGCTAATCCTACCCCTAATCCTAACCCTAACTCTAACCCGAACCCGAAACCGAACCCGAACCAAAATGCTAAACCTATCCCTAACACTAACTCTAACTCTAACCCCAACCCTAACCCTAACCCTAACCCTAACCCTAACCATAACTCCAACCCTAACTATAACCCTAACCCTAACCCTAACCCTAACCCCAATCCTAGCCCTAACCCTATCCGTAA
>NC_138760.1:42500-45000 GCF_965113315.1 Podarcis vaucheri
CCAACCCTAACCCTAACCCTAACTCCAACCCTAACCCTAACCCTAACCCTAACCCTAACCCTAAACCTAACCCTTACCGTAACCCTAACCGTAACCCTAACCCTAACCCTAACAGTAACCGTAACCCTGACCCTAACCTTAACCCTAACTCTGAATCTGAACCTAACCCTAACCCTAACCCTAACCCTAACCCTAACCCTAACCTCAATCCTAACCCTAAACCTAACCCTTACCGTAACACTAACCGTAACCCTACCCCTAACCCTAACCAAAATGCTAAACCTACCCCTAACACTAACTCTAACTCTAACTCTAACCCCAACCCTAACCCCAACCCTAACCCTAACCCTAACCCTAACCCTAACCCTAACCCTAACTCCAACCCTAACCCTAACCCTAACCCTAACCCTAACCCTAACCCTAACCCTAAACCTAACCCTAATCCTAATCCTAACCCTAACCCTAACCGTAACCCTAACCTTAACCCTAACTCTGAACCTAACCCTAACGCTAACCCTAACCCTAACCCTAACCCTAACCTTAACCCTAACTCTGAACCTAACCCTAACCCTAACCCTAACCCTAACCCTAACCTCAATCCTAACCCTAAACCTAACCCTTACCGTAACACTAACCGTAACCCTAACCCTAACCCTAACCCTAACCCTAACCCTAACCCCAACTCTAACCCTAAACCTAACCCTCACCGTAACACTAACCGTAACCCTAACCCTAACCCTAACCCTAACCCTAACCCTAACCCTAACCCTAACAGTAACCGTAACCCTAACCCTAACCTTAACCCTAACTCTGAACCTGAACCTGAACCTGAACCTAACCCTAACCCTAACCCTAACCCTAACCCTAACCCTAACCCTAACCCTAACCTCAATCCTAACCCTAAACCTAACCCTTACCGTAACACTAACCGTAACCCTAACCCTAACCCTAACCAAAATGCTAAACCTACCCCTAACACTAACTCTAACTCTAACCCCAACCCTAACCCCAACCCTAACGCTAACCCTAACCCTAACCCTAACCCTAACCCTAACTCTAACCCTAACTCCAACCCTAACCCTAACCCTAACCCTAACCCTAACCCTAACCCCAACCCCAACCCTAACCCTAACCCTAACCCTAACCCTAACCCTAACCCTAACCCTAACCTGAATCCTAACCTTAAACCTATCCCTTACCGTAACACTAACCGTAACCCTAACCCTAACCCTAACCCTAACCCTAACCCTAACCCTAACCCTAACCCTAACCCTAACCCTAACCCTAACACTAACCCTAACTCCAACCCTAACCCTAACCCTAACCCTAACCCTAACCCCAACCCTAACCCTAACCCTAACCCTAACCCTAACCCTAACCCTAACCCTAACCCTAACCTTAACCCTAACTCTGAACCTAACCCTAACCCTAACCCTAACCCTAACCCTAACCCTAACCTCAATCCTAACCCTAAACCTAACCCTTACCGTAACACTAACCATAACCCTAACCCTAACCCTAACCGAAATGCTAATCCTACCCCTAATCCTAACCCTAACTCTAACCCGAACCCGAACCCGAACCCGAACCAAAATGCTAAACCTACCCCTAACCCTAACTCTAACTCTAACTCTAACCCCAACCCTAACCCCAACCCTAACCCTAACCCTAACTCCAACCCTAACCCTAACCCTAACCCTAACCCTAACCCTAACCCTAACCCTAACCCTAACCCCAACCCTAACCCTAAACCTAACCCTTACCGTAACACTAACCGTAACCCTAACCCTAACCCTAACAGTAACCGTAACCCTGACCCTAACCTTAACCCTAACTCTGAACCTGAACCTAACCCTAACCCTAACCCTAACCCTAACCCTAACCCTAACCCTAACCTCAATCCTAACCCTAAACCTAACCCTTACCGTAACACTAACCGTAACCCTACCCCTAACCCTAACCAAAATGCTAAACCTACCCCTAACACTAACTCTAACTCTAACTCTAACCCCAACCCTAACCCCAACCCTAACCCTAACCCTAACCCTAACCCTAACCCTAACCCTAACTCCAACCCTAACCCTAACCCTAACCCTAACCCTAACCCTAACCCTAACCCTAACCCTAAACCTAACCCTAATCCTAATCCTAATCCTAACCCTAACCCTAACCGTAACCCTAACCTTAACCCTAACTCTGAACCTAACCCTAACGCTAACCCTAACCCTAACCCTAACCCTAACCCTAACTCTAACCCTAACTCCAACCCTAACCCTAACCCTAACCCTAACCCTAACCCCAACCCCAACCCTAACCCTAACCCTAACCCTAACCCTAACCCTAACCCTAACCTGAATCCTAACCCTAAACCTATCCCTTACCGTAACACTAACCGTAACCCTAACCCTAACCCTAACCCTAACCCTAACCCTAACCCTAACACTAACCCTAACTCCAACCCTAACCCTAACCCTAACCCTAACCCTAACCCCAACCCTAA
>NC_138760.1:57500-62500 GCF_965113315.1 Podarcis vaucheri
ACCCCTAACCCTAACTCTAACTCTAACCCCAACCCTAACCCCAACCCTAACCCTAACCCTAACCCTAACTCCAACCCTAACCCTAACCCTAACCCCAACCCTAAACCTAACCCTAACCCTAACCCTAACCCTAACCCTAATCCTAACCCTAACCCTAACCCTAACCCTAACCCTAACCCTAACCCTAACCCTAACCCTAACCCTAACCCTAACAGTAACCGTAACCCTAACCCTAACCTTAACCCTAACTCTGAACCTAACCCTAACCCTAACCCTAACCTCAATCCTAAACCTAAAACTAACCCTTACCGTAACACTAACCGTAACCCTAACCCTAACCCTAACCCTAACCCTAACCCTAACCCTAACCCTAACTCTAACCGTAACCGTAACCCTAATTCTAACCCTAACCCTAACCCTAACCCTAACCCTAACCCTAACCCTAACCCTAACCAAAATGCTAAACCTACCCCTAACACTAACTCTAACTCTAACCCCAACCCTAACCCCAACCCTAACCCTAACCCTAACCCTAACCCTAACCCTAACCCTAACCCTAACCCTAACTCCAACCCTAACCCTAACCCTAACCCCAACCCCAACCCTAACCCTAACCCTAACCCTAACCCTAACCCTAACCTTAACCCTAACTCTGAACCTAACCCTAACCCTAACCCTAACCCTAACCTCAATCCTAACCCTAAACCTAACCCTTACCGTAACACTAACCGTAACCCTAACCCTAACCCTAACCCTAACCCTAACCCCAACCCTAACCCTAAACCTAACCCTTACCGTAACACTAACCGTAACCCTAACCCTAACCCTAACCCTAACCCTAACCCTAACAGTAACCGTAACCCTAACCCTAACCTTAACCCTAACTCTGAACCTGAACCTGAACCTAACCCTAACCCTAACCCTAACCCTAACCCTAACCCTAACCTCAATCCTAACCCTAAACCTAACCCTTACCGTAACACTAACCGTAACCCTAACCCTAACCCTAACCAAAATGCTAAACCTACCCCTAACACTAACTCTAACTCTAACCCCAACCCTAACCCCAACCCTAACGCTAACCCTAACCCTAACCCTAACCCTAACCCTAACCCTAACCCTAACTCCAACCCTAACCCTAACCCTAACCCTAACCCTAACCCTAACCCTAACCCTAACCCTAACCCTAACCCTAACCCCAACCCCAACCCTAACCCTAACCCTAACCCTAACCCTAACCCTAACCCTAACCCTAACCTGAATCCTAACCCTAAACCTAACCCTTACCGTAACACTAACCGTAACCCTAACCCTAACCCTAACCGTAACCCTAACCCTAACCCTAACCCTAACCGAAATGCTAATCCTACCCCGAATCCTAACGCGAACTCTAACCCGAACCCGAACCGTAACCAAAATGCTAAACCTACCCCTAACCCTAACTCTAACTCTAACCCCAACCCTAACCCCAACCCTAACCCTAAGCCTAACCCTAACCCTAAACCTAACCATAACCCTAACCCTAACTCCAACCCTAACCCTAACCCTAACCCTAACCCCAACCCAAACCCTAACCCTAATCCTAACCCTAACCCTAACCTTAACCCTAACCCTAACCCCAACCCTAACCCTAAACCTAACCCTAACAGTAACCGTAACCCTAACCCTAACCCTAACCCTAACCCTAACCTTAACCCTAACTCTGAACCTAACCCTAACCCTAACCTCAATCCTAACCCTAAACCTAACCCTTACCGTAACCGTAACCCTAACCCTAACCCTAACCGTAACCCTAACCCTAACCTTAAAACTAACCGAAATGCTAATCCTACCCGTAACCCTAACCCTAACCCTAACCCTAACCCCAATCCTAACCCTAACCGTAACCCTAACCCTAACCCTAACCCTAAACCTAAACCTAAACCTAAACCTAACCCTAACCCTAACCCTAACCCTAACCCTAACCCTAACCCTAACCCTAACCCTAACCGTAACCCTAACCCTAACCCTAACCCTAACCCCAATCCTAACCCTAACCCTAACCCTTACCCCAACCCTAACCCTATCGCTAACCCTAACCCTAATCCTAACCCTAACCCTAACCCTAACCGAAACGCTAAACCTAAGCCTAAGCCTAACCCTAACCCCAATCCTAACCCTAAGCGTAACCCTAACCCTAACCGTAACGGTAACCCTAACCCTAACCCTAACCCTAACCCTAATCCTAACCCTAACCCCAATCCTAACCCTAACCCTAACCCTATACCTAACTCTATCCATAACCATAACCCTAACCCTAACCCCAATCCTAATCCTAAACCTAACCCTAACCCTAACATTATACCTAACCCTAACCCTAACCTCAATCCTAACCCTAACCCTAACCCTAACCCTAACCCTAACCCTAACCCTAACCCTAACCCTAATCCTAACCCTAACCCTAACCCTAACCCTAACCCTAACCCTAACGCTAACCCTAACCCCAATCCCAATCCTAACCCTAACCCTAAACCTAACCCTAACCCTAACCCTAACCCTAACCCTAACCCTAACCTCAATCCTAACCCTAACCCTAAACCTAAACCTAAACCTAAACCTAACCCTAAACCTAAACCTAAACCTAAACCTAACCCCAATCCTAGCCCTAACCCTATCCGTAACCGTAACCCTAATCCTAACCCTAACCCTAACCCTAACCCTAACCCTAACCCTAACCCTAACAGTAACCGTAACCCTAACCCTAACCTTAACCCTAACTCTGAACCTAACCCTAACCCTAACCCTAACCTCAATCCTAAACCTAAAACTAACCCTTACCGTAACACTAACCGTAACCCTAACCCTAACCCTAACCCTAACCCTAACCCTAACCCTAACTCTAACCGTAACCGTAACCCTAATTCTAACCCTAACCCTAACCCTAACCCTAACCCTAACCCTAACCCTAACCCTAACCAAAATGCTAAACCTACCCCTAACACTAACTCTAACTCTAACCCCAACCCTAACCCCAACCCTAACCCTAACCCTAACCCTAACCCTAACCCTAACCCTAACCCTAACCCTAACCCTAACCCTAACTCCAACCCTAACCCTAACCCTAACCCCAACCCCAACCCTAACCCTAACCCTAACCCTAACCCTAACCCTAACCCTAACCTTAACCCTAACTCTGAACCTAACCCTAACCCTAACCCTAACCCTAACCCTAACCCTAACCCTAACCCTAACCGTAACACTAACCGTAACCCTAACCCTAACCCTAACCCTAACCCTAACCCCAACCCTAACCCTAAACCTAACCCTTACCGTAACACTAACCGTAACCCTAACCCTAACCCTAACCCTAACCCTAACCCTAACCCTAACCCTAACAGTAACCGTAACCGTAACCCTAACCCTAACCTTAACCCTAACTCTGAACCTGAACCTGAACCTAACCCTAACCCTAACCCTAACCCTAACCCTAACCCTAACCTCAATCCTAACCCTAAACCTAACCCTTACCGTAACACTAACCGTAACCCTAACCCTAACCCTAACCAAAATGCTAAACCTACCCCTAACACTAACTCTAACTCTAACCCCAACCCTAACCCCAACCCTAACGCTAACCCTAACCCTAACCCTAACCCTAACCCTAACCCTAACTCCAACCCTAACCCTAACCCTAACCCTAACCCTAACCCTAACCCTAACCCTAACCCTAACCCTAACCCCAACCCCAACCCTAACCCTAACCCTAACCCTAACCCTAACCCTAACCCTAACCCTAACCTGAATCCTAACCCTAAACCTAACCCTTACCGTAACACTAACCGTAACCCTAACCCTAACCCTAACCGTAACCCTAACCCTAACCCTAACCCTAACCGAAATGCTAATCCTACCCCGAATCCTAACGCGAACTCTAACCCGAACCCGAACCGTAACCAAAATGCTAAACCTACCCCTAACCCTAACTCTAACTCTAACCCCAACCCTAACCCCAACCCTAACCCTAAGCCTAACCCTAACCCTAAACCTAACCATAACCCTAACCCTAACTCCAACCCTAACCCTAACCCTAACCCTAACCCCAACCCAAACCCTAACCCTAATCCTAACCCTAACCCTAACCTTAACCCTAACCCTAACCCCAACCCTAACCCTAAACCTAACCCTAACAGTAACCGTAACCGTAACCCTAACCCTAACCCTAACCCTAACCTTAACCCTAACTCTGAACCTAACCCTAACCCTAACCTCAATCCTAACCCTAAACCTAACCCTTACCGTAACCGTAACCCTAACCCTAACCCTAACCCTAACC
This sequence comes from Podarcis vaucheri, assembly GCF_965113315.1. Lineage (NCBI taxonomy): Eukaryota > Metazoa > Chordata > Lepidosauria > Squamata > Lacertidae > Podarcis > Podarcis vaucheri. The sequence goes on from NC_138760.1 coordinate 61,813, forward strand.
GTAACCCTAACCCTAACCTTAAAACTAACCGAAATGCTAATCCTACCCGTAACCCTAACCCTAACCCTAACCCTAACCCCAATCCTAACCCTAACCGTAACCCTAACCCTAACCCTAACCCTAAACCTAAACCTAAACCTAACCCTAACCCTAACCCTAACCCTAACCCTAACCGTAACCCTAACCCTAACCCTAACCCTAACCCCAATCCTAACCCTAACCCTAACCCTTACCCCAACCCTAACCCTATCGCTAACCCTAACCCTAATCCTAACCCTAACCCTAACCCTAACCGAAACGCTAAACCTAAGCCTAAGCCTAACCCTAACCCCAATCCTAACCCTAAGCGTAACCCTAACCCTAACCGTAACGGTAACCCTAACCCTAACCCTAACCCTAACCCTAACCCTAACCCTAACCCTAACCCCAATCCTAACCCTAACCCTAACCCTATACCTAACTCTATCCATAACCATAACCCTAACCCTAACCCCAATCCTAATCCTAAACCTAACCCTAACCCTAACATTATACCTAACCCTAACCCTAACCTCAATCCTAACCCTAACCCTAACCCTAACCCTAACCCTAACCCTAACCCTAACCCTAACCCTAACCCTAACCCTAATCCTAACCCTAACCCTAACCCTAACCCTAACCCTAACCCTAACCCTAACCCTAACGCTAA
>NC_138760.1:67500-70000 GCF_965113315.1 Podarcis vaucheri
CCTAACCCTATCCGTAACCGTAACCCTATCCCTATCCCTATCCCTAACCCTAACCCTAACCCCAATCCTAACCCTAAACCTAACCCTTACCGTAACACTAACCGTAAACTTAACCCTAACCCTAACCCTAAGCCAAACCGAAATGCTAAACCTACCCCTAACCCAAACCCTAACCCTAACACTAACCCTAACCCTAACCCTAACCGAAATGCTAATCCTACCCCTAATCCTAACCCTAACTCTAACCCGAACCCGAACCCGAACCAAAATGCTAAACCTACCCCTAACCCTAACTCTAACTCTAACCCCAACCCTAACCCCAACCCTAACCCTAACCCTAACCCTAACTCCAACCCTAACCCTAACCCTAACCCCAACCCTAAACCTAACCCTAACCCTAACCCTAACCCTAATCCTAATCCTAACCCTAACCCTAACCCTAACCCTAACCCTAACCCTAACCCTAACCCTAACAGTAACCGTAACCCTAACCTTAACCCTAACTCTGAACCTAACCCTAACCCTAACCTCAATCCTAAACCTAAAACTAACCCTTACCGTAACACTAACCGTAACCCTAACCCTAACCCTAACCCTAACCCTAACCCTAACCCTAACTCTAACCGTAACCGTAACCCTAATTCTAACCCTAACCCTAACCCTAACCCTAACCCTAACCCTAATCCTAACCCTAACCCTAACCCTAACCAAAATGCTAAACCTACCCCTAACACTAACTCTAACTCTAACCCCAACCCTAACCCCAACCCTAACCCTAACCCTAACCCTAACCCTAACCCTAACTCCAACCCTAACCCTAACCCTAACCCCAACCCCAACCCTAACCCTAACCCTAACCCTAACCTTAACCCTAACTCTGAACCTAACCCTAACCCTAACCCTAACCCTAACCCTAACCCTAACCCTAACCCTAACCCTAACCCTAACCCTAACCCTAACCCTAACCCTAACCCTAACCCTAACCTCAATCCTAACCCTAAACCTAACCCTTACCGTAACACTAACCATAACCCTAACCCTAACCCTAACCCTAACCCCAACCCTAACCCTAACCCTAAACCTAACCCTTACCGTAACACTAACCGTAACCCTAACCCTAACCCTAACCCTAACCCTAACAGTAACCGTAACCCTAACCCTAACCTTAACCCTAACTCTGAACCTGAACCTGAACCTGAACCTGAACCTAACCCTAACCCTAACCCTAACCCAAACCCTAACCTCAATCCTAACCCTAAACCTAACCCTTACCGTAACACTAACCGTAACCCTAACCCTAACCCTAACCAAAATGCTAAACCTACCCCTAACACTAACTCTAACTCTAACTCTAACCTCAACCCTAACCCCAACCCTATCCCTAAGCCTAACCCTAACCCTAACCCTAACCCTAACCCTAACTCCAACCCTAACCCTAACCCTAACCCTAACCCTAAACCTAAACCTAACCCCAATCCTCGCCCTAACCCTATCCGTAACGGTAACCCTATCCCTAACCCTATCCCTAACCCTAACCCTAACCCTAACCCTAACCCTAACCCCAATCCTAACCCTAAACCTAACCCTTACCGTAACACTAACCGTAAACTTAACCCTAACCCTAACCCTAAGCCAAACCGAAATGCTAAACCTACCCCTAACCCAAACCCTAACCCTAACCCTAACCCTAACCCTAACCGAAATGCTAATCCTACCCCTAATCCTAACCCTAACTCTAACCCGAACCCGAACCCGAACCCGAACCAAAATGCTAAACCTACCCCTAACACTAACTCTAACTCTAACCCCAACCCTAACCCCAACCCTAACCCTAACCCTAACCGTAACCCTAACCCTAACTCCAACCCTAACCCTAACCCTAACCCTAACCCCAACCCTAACCCTAACCCTAATCCTAACCCTAACCCTAACCCTAACCCTAACCCTAACCCTAACCCTAACAGTAACCGTAACCCTAACCTTAACCCTAACTCTGAACCTAACCCTAACCCTAACCCTAACCTCAATCCTAACCCTAAAACTAACCCTTACCGTAACACTAACCGTAACCTTAACCCTAACCCTAACCCTAACTCTAACCGTAACCGTAACCCTAATTCTAACCCTAACCCTAACCCTAACCCTAACCCTAACCCCAACCCTAATCCTAACCCTAACCCTAACCAAAATGCTAAACCTACCCCTAACACTAACTCTAACTCTAACCCCAACCCTAACCCCAAGCCTAACCCTAACCCTAACCCTAACCCTAACCTCAATCCTAACCCTAACCCTAACCGAAATGCTAATCCTACCCCTAACCCTAACCCCAACCCTAACCCTAAACCTAACCCTTACCGTAACACTAACCGTAACCCTAACCCTAACCCTAACCCTAACCCTAACCCTAAACCTAACAGTAACCGTAACCGTAACCCTAACCCTAACCCTAACCTTAACCCTAACTCTGAACCTGAACCTAACCCTAACCCTAACCCTA
>NC_138760.1:72500-77500 GCF_965113315.1 Podarcis vaucheri
TAACTCTAACTCTAACTCTAACCCCAACCCTAACCCCAACCCTAACCCTAACCCTAACCCTAACCCTAACCCTAACCCTAACTCCAACCCTAACCCTAACCCTAACCCTAACCCTAACCCTAACCCCAACCCTAACCCTAAACCTAACCCTTACCGTAACACTAACCGTAACCCTAACCCTAACCCTAACCCTAAACCTAACAGTAACCGTAACCGTAACCCTAACCCTAACCCTAACCTTAACCCTAACTCTGAACCTGAACCTAACCCTAACCCTAACCCTAACCCTAACCCTAACCCTAACCCTAACCCTAACCCTAACCCTAACCTCAATCCTAACCCTAAACCTAACCCTTACCGTAACACTAACCGTAACCCTAACCCTAACCCTAACCAAAATGCTAAACCTACCCCTAACACTAACTCTAACTCTAACCCCAACCCCAACCCCAACCCCAACCCTAACCCTAACCCTAACCCTAACTCCAACCCTAACCCTAACCCTAACCCTAACCCTAACCCTAACCCTAACCCTAATCCTAACCCTAACCCTAACCCTAACCCTAACCCTAACCCCAACCCTAACCCTAACCCTAACCCTAACCCTAACGCTAACCCTAACCCTAATCCTAATCCTAACCCTAAACCTAACCCTTACCGTAACACTAACCGTAACCCTAACCCTAACCCTAACCCTAACCCTAACCCTAACCGAAATGCTAATCCTACCCCTAATCCTAACCCTAACTCTAACCCGAACCCGAACCCGAACCCGAACCCGAACCAAAATGCTAAACCTACCCCTAACCCTAACTCTAACTCTAACTCTAACCCCAACCCTAACCCCAACCCTAACCCTAACCCTAACCCTAACCCTAACTCCAACCCTAACATTAACCCTAACCCTAACCCTAACCCCAACCCTAACCCTAAACCTAACCCTTACCGTAACACTAACCGTAACCCTAACCCTAACCCTAACCCTAACCCTAACAGTAACCGTAACCGTAACCGTAACCGTAACCCTAACCCTAACCCTAACCCTAACCCTAACCTTAACCCTAACTCTGAACCTGAACCTAACCCTAACCCTAACCCTAACCCTAACCCTAACCCTAACCTCAATCCTAACCCTAAACCTAACCCTTACCGTAACACTAACCGTAACCCTAACCCTAACCCTAACCAAAATGCTAAACCTACCCCTAACACTAACTCTAACTCTAACCCCAACCCTAACCCCAACCCTAACCCTAACCCTAACCCTAACCCTAACCCTAACCCTAACTCCAACCCTAACCCTAACCCTAACCCTAACCCTAACCCCAACCCTAACCCTAACCCTAACCCTATCCCTAACCCTAAACCTAATCCTAATCCTAACCCTAACCCTAACCCTAACCGTAACCCTAACCTTAACCCTAACTCTGAACCTAACCCTAACCCTAACCCTAACCCTAACCCTAACCCTAACCTGAATCCGAACCCTAAACCTAACCCTTACCGTAACACTAACCGTAACCCTAACCCTAACCCTAACCGTAACCCTAACGCTAACCCTAACCCTAACCCTAACCCTAACCCTAACCGAAATGCTAATCCTACCCCTAATCCTAACGCGAACTCTAACCCGAACCCGAACCGTAACCAAAATGCTAAACCTACCCCTAACCCTAACTCTAACTCTAACCCCAACCCTAACCCCAACCCTAACCCTAAGCCTAAGCCTAACCCTAACCCTAACCCTAACCCTAACCCTAACCCTAACCCTAACCCTAACCCTAACCCTAACTCCAACCCTAACCCTAACCCTAACCCTAACCCTAACCCTAACCCTAACCCTAACCCTAACCCCAACCCTAACCCTAACCCTAACCCTAACCCTAACCCTAACCCTAATCCTAACCCTAACCCTAACCCTAACCTTAACCCTAACCCTAACCCTAACCCTAACCCTAAACCTAACCCTAACAGTAACCGTAACCGTAACCCTAACCCTAACCCTAACCTTAACCCTAACTCTGAACCTAACCCTAACCCTAACCCTAACCTCAATCCTAACCCTAAACCTAACCCTTACCGTAACCATAACCGTAACCCTAACCCTAACCCTAACCCTAACCCTAACTCCAACCCTAACCCTAACCCTAACCCTAACCCTAACCCTAAACCTAAACCTAACCCCAATCCTCGCCCTAACCCTATCCGTAACGGTAACCCTATCCCTAACCCTATCCCTAACCCTAACCCTAACCCTAACCCTAACCCTAACCCTAACCCCAATCCTAACCCTAAACCTAACCCTTACCGTAACACTAACCGTAAACTTAACCCTAACCCTAACCCTAAGCCAAACCGAAATGCTAAACCTACCCCTAACCCAAACCCTAACCCTAACCCTAACCCTAACCCTAACCGAAATGCTAATCCTACCCCTAATCCTAACCCTAACTCTAACCCGAACCCGAACCCGAACCCGAACCAAAATGCTAAACCTACCCCTAACACTAACTCTAACTCTAACCCCAACCCTAACCCCAACCCTAACCCTAACCCTAACCGTAACCCTAACCCTAACTCCAACCCTAACCCTAACCCTAACCCCAACCCTAACCCTAACCCTAATCCTAACCCTAACCCTAACCCTAACCCTAACCCTAACCCTAACCCTAACAGTAACCGTAACCCTAACCTTAACCCTAACTCTGAACCTAACCCTAACCCTAACCTCAATCCTAACCCTAAAACTAACCCTTACCGTAACACTAACCGTAACCTTAACCCTAACCCTAACCCTAACTCTAACCGTAACCGTAACCCTAATTCTAACCCTAACCCTAACCCTAACCCCAACCCTAATCCTAACCCTAACCCTAACCAAAATGCTAAACCTACCCCTAACACTAACTCTAACTCTAACCCCAACCCTAACCCCAACCCTAACCCTAACCCTAACCCTAACCCTAACCCTAACTCCAACCCTAACCCTAACCCTAACCCTAACCCTAACCCTAACCCCAACCCTAACCCTAACCCTAAACCTAACCCTAACCCTAACCTTAACCCTAACTCTGAACCTAACCCTAACCCTAACCCTAACCCTAACCCTAACCCTAACCCTAACCCTAACCCTAACCCTAACCCTAACCCTAACCCTAACCTCAATCCTAACCCTAACCCTAACCGAAATGCTAATCCTACCCCTAATCCTAACCCTAACTCTAACCCGAACCCGAACCCGAACCCGAACCAAAATGCTAAACCTACCCCTAACCCTAACTCTAACTCTAACTCTAACCCCAACCCTAACCCCAACCCTAACCCTAACCCTAACCCTAACCCTAACCCTAACCCTAACCCTAACCCTAACTCCAACACTAACCCTAATCCTAACCCTAACCCTAACCCTAACCCTAACCCTAACCCCAACCCTAACCCTAAACCTAACCCTTACCGTAACACTAACCGTAACCCTAACCCTAACCCTAACCCTAACCCTAACCCTAACCCTAAACCTAACAGTAACCGTAACCGTAACCCTAACCCTAACCCTAACCTTAACCCTAACTCTGAACCTGAACCTAACCCTAACCCTAACCCTAACCCTAACCCTAATCTCAATCCTAACCCTAAACCTAACCCTTACCGTAACACTAACCGTAACCCTAACCCTAACCCTAACCAAAATGCTAAACCTACCCCTAACACTAACTCTAACTCTAACCCCAACCCCAACCCCAACCCCAACCCTAACCCTAACCCTAACCCTAACCCTAACTCCAACCCTAACCCTAACCCTAACCCTAACCCTAACCCTAACCCTAACCCTAATCCTAATCCTAACCCTAAACCTAACCCTTACCGTAACACTAACCGTAACCCTAACCCTAACCCTAACCCTAACCCTAACCCTAACCCTAACCCTAACCGAAATGCTAATCCTACCCCTAATCCTAACCCTAACTCTAACCCGAACCCGAACCCGAACCCGAACCCGAACCAAAATGCTAAACCTACCCCTAACCCTAACTCTAACTCTAACTCTAACCCCAACCCTAACCCCAACCCTAACCCTAACCCTAACCCTAACCCTAACCCTAACTCCAACCCTAACATTAACCCTAACCCTAACCCTAACCCCAACCCTAACCCTAAACCTAACCCTTACCGTAACACTAACCGTAACCCTAACACTAACCCTAACCCTAACCCTAACCCTAACAGTAACCGTAACCGTAACCCTAACCCTAACCCTAACCCTAACCCTAACCCTAACCTTAACCCTAACTCTGAACCTGAACCTAACCCTAACCCTAACCCTAACCCTAACCCTAACCCTAACCCTAACCCTAACCTCAATCCTAACCCTAAACCTAACCCTTACCGTAACACTAACCGTAACCCTAACCCTAACCCTAACCAAAATGCTAAACCTACCCCTAACACTAACTCTAACTCTAACCCCAACCCTAACCCCAACCCTAACCCTAACCCTAACCCTAACCCTAACCCTAACCCTAACCCTAACCCTAACTCCAACCCTAACCCTAACCCTAACCCTAACCCTAACCCTAACCCTAACCCTAACCCCAACCCTAACCCTAACCCTAACCCTATCCCTAACCCTAAACCTAATCCTAATCCTAACCCTAACCCTAACCCTAACCGTAACCCTAACCTTAACCCTAACTCTGAACCTAACCCTAACCCTAACCCTAACCCTAACCCTAACCTGAATCCGAACCCTAAACCTAACCCTTACCGTAACACTAACCGTAACCCTAACCCTAACCCTAACCGTAACCCTAACCCTAACCCTAACCCTAACCCTAACCCTAACCGAAATGCTAATCCTACCCCTAATCCTAACGCGAACTCTAACCCGAACCCGAACCGTAACCAAAATGCTAAACCTACCCCTAACCCTAACTCTAACTCTAACCCCAACCCTAACCCTAACCCTAACCCTAACCCTAACCCTAACTCCAACCCTAACCCTA